>NC_029794.2:3830542-3836378 GCF_000816755.2 Arachis ipaensis | reverse complement strand
GTTTACATATAATTATTAAATTTATTTTATATTACGAAAAGTAGTTTCATTTCATATTGGAATTATATATTTTGAGAACATTATACCAAAATCTATATCTATTTATATACACTTAAAAAAGTTAAAATAGAGACTAACTATTCTCCCACCTTAACCCATGACAACAATAAAGAAGTCTTGGTACATTACATCTTCAAATTACTCATCATATTAGAGTAACCATTCGTACACAAAGTAAATTGAACATCCAAAATATACATTGTTCATATTATTTAATATTTTCATTATCTACCTGTACTTTTCTTAAAAATAATGACCAAAATCAAAATTTCAATGGAATCCGAGCATTTCTCAATGGGAGGCTGTGCGTGGGAGGTGGCCAACTATGAACATTGAAAAGATTACGGTTGAGAAAGCCATTACAGCGAGACTGATGACTTCAAAGGGATCAGTGACTGGTTCAATATCAACTTGTACGGTTGCGTGAGAAGCAGCTGCCAATTCCACAGCGCTAAGCATTACATATGTGAAAACCAATGACTCCAAAACAGGAAAAACGACTCTGGCAAAATGTACCGCATCCGGAATGGGAAAGATGTCAACAACAGCAACCATAGGGAGAGTGGCAATTATCTGGACGCTAAGAAAGAAGGTCGTTATTGCATCGGCGGCTTGTGAGGCGGTGTCAGACACTATTGGCGGTTCTTGAAGTGCGGCCACAGCAATCAGAGTGGCAATGGAAATCGAACTGCCGAATAACGAAGTAAATCTCACAATCACAGAAGCTGAGTTGGGAGACTCGTAAAAGTTGCATTATGTTGATGCTCCCTGTGATGACCATGATAGCGAGGAGCATGTAACAGACGCAGATAAACCATAGAATGGAAGATGGCGGTGATACTTCATATGCTGTCTTGTGGAGCCATCGCCACCAACAACGCACCATGCTAATGATGGCCACTAACAGGAATACATGAATGGGGTTAGGGATGTGCATGGCCCGGCCCGACCCAAAGATCCGGTCCGGTCCCGAATATTTTAGGGGTTATTTTGGTGTGATTTCACGGGTTTAGGATTGGGTAAGGGTCTCAAAAATAGACCCGGTCATTATTTTGGGTCGGGTCCGAGTCATGGCTCGGGTCACCCGAAGTCGGTCCGGTGGCCCGGTCATTATACACTATTAATATTTTGTGTTATTAGTGATGGATGATGACTATTCTTACGTGGAATTTAAGTATTGTAAACTTTAATATTGTGTTATTAGTTATTATAAGACTATAAGCTAATGTTTTATGTTTAAAATGCATAAGATTTTAGACTAATGCACAATATTGTGTTATTTGTATTTATTTAAATATTTGGTATTATTAGATAATATTAGTATTGATTATGGTTATGATTTAATTTTAGAAAAGAGTTGGTTCTTGTTATATTTTTCTAAGTGAATTTTAGGGTATTTTCCATGTCAAATAATGGTTGGAGTCTTGAAAATTTGGATATTTTCACATGCTAGCTTATAAGAAGGTATCAAGGTAATGTAATGTTAACGGCCCGATTTTCACCCGATTTTTACCCGATATAATCATGGCCCGAAAGTGTATAGGTTTCATCGGGTCTAGGGCCGGATTCAGGTTTAATAAATAGGCTCGGTATATATTTCGGACCAGGTCTGGATCACATCAAACCCACACCCCTAAATGGGGTGCCAAACGGGATGCCAACTCCATGCCATCATAAGACGCGTTTTCCATCCACCAGATTGCGGGGGTGTATTAAACTACTCTTCCAGTTTAATTTATGACAACAATAAAGAAGTCTTGTGTCCCACAAATTCAGCCCAACAAAATATATAAATTTAATTACAATTTTAGTATTTATTATCTTATCTTATCTTTATTTTATCTTTAGTTGTTCTTATCTTATATTTATTTGCTTTTATCTTTCATAGGATAATGCTCTATATATATTTAGTTTGACCCTCATAGTTTACAATTCAATTCAATCAATCAACAATTAATAAAATTTCTTTATCTATTTTTTTTCTATTCTTTCACAATTTTATCACGAGGATAACGCAAAAATATTTGGTGATTATTATTAAGTTTTCAAAATTTGTTTATTTAAAATAATACATACATACAAATTTTATGAAACTAAATATAAATCTTTTGAAAAAAAAAATGTAGATATATTTGAAAATGACAATTTTTTTATAGAAACAAAGAATTTCTATATTAGAAAAAAACGCAGAAGTAGAACGTAACTGAAGAATAAAAAGAAGCAAGAAAGAAGAAGGATAATATTACATTTAATTCATATACATAAAGAAAACATCTAAATTAAAACTATAATATTTGATTTTTATTTAATTTATTCAAATTTGATTTACAATTTTACATTAGGGATAAGGAAACAAAGACGAGGCATATTTAATTTTCATTTTAAGTAAGTTTAATTATTCTATGTGAAATGTAAAGAAGGGCAAAGGAAAGAAAATGATAAATGAGTACTTAAAACCCCCCTATTTTGAGAAAATAATAAATTTAGCGAACAGTTTGAAGAGTAAACAAAATTTCCCAAATGAGTTTCGTCCCAAATAACATTCCTCTTAATTCTTAAAGAACACTCATGCATTTTCATGCTAACAAAACTATTTTTTTTTTTTTTCCAAAATTTCCCAAATGAGTTTCGTCCCAAATAACATTCCTCTTAATTCTTAAAGAACACTCATGCATTTTCATCCAAACAAACCTTTTTTTTTTTTTTACCGAAGATATGGAGATTCGAACCCGCAACCTCTTAATTGAATATAGAGAGACTATGCCATTTGAGCTATTGTTTCTTGGCTCATGCTAACAAACCCTTGTAGGAACCAAAACATGGAGTGTCATCGAATTTAAAATTTTATTACTAAGACTATAGAGCAACTATAGAATTACATGTAATGTAATCAAATTAAAAGTCTCAAATAAAATAAAACCATAACTATCGAAACTAACATAAGTCAAATGAAATCCCCATGCAAGGTTTCTTCTTATCTTTGATTTCCAGTTTCCTTGAATCCAAAGGCATGGTCTCCAATGTAACAAGTCCCTTCTATCTATAACTCCGAGTTACCTTGGCCTCAACCAAGACAAGGAAACTATTCACTCTTTCTTTGCTTGTTAACATTGTTGGATTTCAAGCACAAAACCATTGCAAATGCATACTCATCATAGCCATTGTTACTGCTTCACGGTTTCCTGCTAGAATCAAAGCTTCAAGCTAAGATCAATGCCGCAGCGTCCTGCTTCGCATCGCCCGTGATGTGATCCAGGTGCATTCCCCCACTCTGGATCCTTAACTCCTAAGAAATTATAAAAAGGCTTGTTGTCTGATGCATTTGATCCTGAACGATGGTTTGAGTCCTCAGTTCTATCCTATAATGTTTCGAAAACAGAAAAAAGGAAATGTATAGTTAGATATGCAAACTATAATCAAGAAAAAGTGTCCTTCATTGTTCTAAACATTTGGATAGATAGAAAATGAACATTTTTTTTTTCTTAAGAGAGGAACATTAAGTATTTGCTTCATTCCTTAAAAAAAAAGGTGATTGTTACTAAACATAACCAAAGAGCTAAGAATATTGACCTTCTGAAATTTCTTGCAACTTACTTCAATGACTTGGTAAGGGAGCATAGTGCCCTTGGAAAGAACACCTTGAAACAAATGCATAGGTGGTGGTGGTGGATGAACATCATGATGAGTTGCAAATGATGGGAAATTTGCTTGGCCATGCATACCAATGTCAGAATTGAACCTTTTGTTGTTGAGATCCAAACTACTGCTACTACCCCGTTTGGCATCCCTGAGAAAAAAACAAAAAAAAAGACAAGCAGAGACAAAAATGAAAACATTATCTTGAATACAAAAGATACTGAAAATGAAAACAAAAACCAATAAGGCCTATAATGGTAAACAAAGGAGTTACCTGTAACAATTATTGGCTGAGGTGAAACCATTTGCACCTTGAGTATCAGTAATGGATGATTGATGAGGTCTACTAAGGTGAGAAAAGATTGAAGAAACTTGGAAGTTAGGTGGAGGAATCAGTGAGTTTTCCAAGGATGAAGGGTGAGACCTCTTCATGCCAGATACCTAAATTACACATATAACTTTGTTGTCAAGATAGAACTGCAAATTTCAGATTGCTGCTAAATCCAAAAATGTTGCTCTTTACATCATTGTTCTATAATCTTCTCATATCCCACAGACCCAAATAAACTTAATCTCAAGAAGGATTGAGATTTCTAGATCTGATTAACTTTTTAATTGTTAAGCTAAACAGATTAAGGTAAATATGTCGAGAATTTGGCAAATTCTTTTTGAAAAATAATAGCTAAGAACTGAATCAATCACTGGCCTTAATAGCATCAAGGCATCAACTATAAGAAATCAAATGCCTATATGAAATTAAAGTAAAACATGCCTTACAAAACCTACTCAACTAGAAGAAAAAGTACAGAAAACAGTTCCAAATGTACTATTGTTTTAGTAGAAACATAAATGTGAGCATGGAGGAATAAGAACATAGAACAGTTTATACCTTATGTTCCTCTGGGACATTAGATGTGTGTTTGTAATAAGAACTTTGGTTTGAAGGGGGCTCTATATGATTGTGCAGTCCAAGTGGCAATGATCCTGAAGAGGCAGGGATACCACTTCCAAGAAACTGATTCATCTGCAAGCATAGGTTTAAATTTCACATGATACTGATATCATAGACACAGACCAGATAATCAAAGTAAACATTATTATAATTTCATAAACCTTACCATGGGAGGAGATGGAAACGAATTAGTTCTCTTTTGAATTGTGGAAGGTTGAGGCCAAATTTGATTAGATTCAGAAGACAAATTCCTAGATGAGGAATTTCCAGAATCAGATTGGCTTACATCTATGACATCATTGATGTTGGACTTGGACATACATGAACTTAGATTCATTGGAAACAGTTCCTGTTCAGGCCTAACCAAACTTGATCCTCCACCATTTCTTCCAAAGTGAGCATAGACAGAAGGAGATGTCATAATGGATGGTGGAGGAGTAGTTGGGACTAAATGATCAGATTTTGTTGCCGATGGAGGAACATGTGGCGGCCGAGGTGGCGAGGAGGGTGGTGGTGGTGGCTGAAGATGATGATAATGATGTGGTTTCAAAGGTGAAGAATTATGATGAAAAGGATTTGAATGATGATTTGATTGAAATGAAAAAGCACATTCACCATTGTTGTTATTGTTCCCCCTATGATGATGATCTGAAATGGTGTCTATATTCTCTTGTTCTCTGAGGATCTTCTCAAGCTCAGCAACACCAGGGCCTCTCTTTGGAATCCTTGGACGCTTATTCTGCGGCTTCTTCACACCGGAACTCCACATGCTAGCAGCACCACTGCTTCCACAACCACAACCAGTGTTACCTGTGTTGCTGCACATGTTCATGTTCATGTTCTTGTTCTTGTAATGACAATGATGATGCTTCTCCTAAGGTTTGATTGGTGCCATATAATATAGATGTGAGATGAAGATCATTGAGAATCCAATGGGGATTAAATAATCAATGAAATGGGAGAGAGGAAGATGATTCAGACATGATCCAAAATGCCCCCATTTGAAGGATCACAAAATATAATCTAAAAGGAGTAACAAAAAATATTCATTCAAAAACAAATAGCGTGATATAAGGAAACAAAATCTCTCTTAAGAAGAACAACATAGAGGAGGAGAGTGAGTGCGGCTAGGCTAGCATACTTCTACTATATAACTTATATTATATTATATTTTTATTATTATTATTA
>NC_029794.2:3825948-3830494 GCF_000816755.2 Arachis ipaensis | reverse complement strand
CTTAGGAAAATCTTGTGTGTCGTGATATCTAAATTAAATTGCAAAGTAAAAGGGGAGTTTCCGGGATTTTCTCAGACCAAGAAAAACATGGAGTTTGCAAAAGGCACTGAAATCCAACCAAGCATTTCCATCAGAATCTTTCTTTCTATGAGTTTTTCTCGCCCATGTTTTTCTCATCACTATTCACTCATCAACTCACCCTCACTTGTGTTCTCTCTTCTTTCTGCACTGATCATGGTGACACACTTTTTCTTACTTAGACGCGTGTGATAATATTCATCACTTCCCTTTTTAGCCCTCCAACTTAATTACTCTTATTCATAATCCACTTATTGCATGCACGTTGGACCCTGCTTAATTTACTCTGTCCATGCAATTTCAGATTAATTTTTAGAGAAAATGACAAATAAGTGCCTGACCTTTTGTCCTGCGGACATTTTCGTCCCTGACCGTTGAAAAATATTTTTAAGTCCCTGACCTTCACAAAATTTGGACGGATCAGTCCCTCCGTCCAAATGCCTCCGTTAGGGACTTATCCGTCCAAATGCCTCCTTCAGGGACTGATCCGTCCAAATTTTATGAAGATCAGAGATTTAAAAGTATTTTTCAATGGTAAGAGACGAAAATATCCAAAGGACAAAAAATCAGAGACCTATTTACCCTTTTCTCTAATTTTTATTTTCATCTGCTCTATAGTTGAATTTTACCATTAACAATTCAACATAAAGATAATTAGTTGAGTTATTTGCTCTTATTCTTCGTATGTTTAGTGTCTTCTAATAAATATATGTTTTATTCTCTTGTACAAATTAACTCGTCTCGTTAATTTCACTGACAAATATATTACGTGTATAGTATATTTTAAAATTAGCTATCAGAATAGAATATATATTAAAATATAAAATAGATATTAAAATTAAATTAAACTATATATATATATTTATACACAAATATATAATATTTAATTTTAATGGTTAATTTAATGTGTAAATAATATTTTTGTTTCACTAAATGCTAAATAATGAAAAAAAAAAACACGACCCAACAAACTTGTAAGTTGGATACTAATAATTATAATAACAATTATATTAGATGTACATTAAAATTATCTATCAAATAAAATATACATTAAAATATAAAATACACATGTATTTAATTTTGGTGTGTAAATATTATTTTTGCTATAAAAAAACCAAGAGTTGCCGAATTTGATATCTCATCATTTATTAAAAAAAAAAGAAAAAAGAAAAAGAGGTATAATATCACCAAGTTTGAAATCTGTTTGGGCACCAAGAAAATCACACTCCAATTTTTCTTCTATGATATGCTTTTAGGAAAATTATAACTGACCATTTATCAACCTATTGGTGAAGACATTTGCCATGTATTATATGTGCATGTTCTTTTTCTTTTTTAATTTTTTATCAATTTAATTAATTTTCTAATTATATAAATTATAATTCCAACAAAACTTAGAAATTAAATTAGTAGATTTTCATAAATATATTTGCGTCTAATTAAACATATTAGATATTACATATGCTATTAATTAATATTTCACGTCATTAATTATTGATAAAAACTGTTAATAAAAAGATAAAATGACAAACGTAATTAATTTGTAATCTTTAAAAGACAAATTTGATTGAAATTTTTTTTTAAGATTGAATTTGAAGAACAACTTATCTTGTTAAGGACTAATTTAATCATTAATCCATATATTATTGTTTTGTTTCCCCTCAATTAAATGCATCCAAAAAAAAAAATAAAACCTATGAGTACTACCTACGATTTTGGAAGTAAACTTGAATAGGAAACATGTTGAATGTCCAACCTGGCAGTTTTAAACTTTTGGATATTCTTAATAGCTATTATGGATGTATCAACCACAAAAGCAACCAATCTATGCCACCAAACCTTCTTTAATGTGTTAAGAAATGAAAGATTTGTCAGAATGAATTTGACCTTAATAATGTTTTTCCTCTTTCAAAAGTAAATCTTTCTAAAAATACATTACAAGAACCATATATACATGTACGTTTAGAAATCTTTGGCAATGCAATAATACACCCACATGGGTCATGCCAATGTAATCTTTACTCATTATGAAGATCATCATAATAACCTTTTTTAGTTTTTTTTTTTTTTTCTTTCTTTTAATTCGTTTTTTCATTGATCTACCTCCATGCAGGACCAACTCCAATTATGAGTCAAATTTGTTTTATATGAAATACTCTATGAAAAAGTGGTGGCCTAATAAAACTTATGCAGTCTAAATAAAAAGTATGAATGACCAAATTGACCAATGGCTTCCATGAGATATAGATCTTGTTTAGGTGAACTTTTAAGAAAAAATTTTTTTTTGAGTTATCTTTTTTTAAAAAATCTTATGAGAAATTAAAAGTAATTTTATGTTTGGATATCTCATGCAAAAAGATATTTTTATCCATCAATTATGTTTGGGTATAATAATATAAAAGTACTTTTCTGTTTATTTATTACATAAAAAACATCTTTTTTTAAGAGAAAAAGATCTTTTAGAAAAAAATATAAATTATAACTTATCAAAAAAGATGTTTTTTTTTTTTTTTAGTACTTTTACTTTTACTACTAGAAATTTGCCAAACACATTAAAAAATAAAAAAAAATCTTTTTTTTTTTATCAAAATAATGACGCCCAAACAAGCACATAAACTCTTTTCACTTTTATCTTCTGCTTAAATATGTATAATTACTTAATTAGTAATTACATGTTGAAGGGGTCAGTTGAGAATATGAAATGAGGGGGAAACTGAAATTAATGAGAATATATATGCCAAAGATTCAACCATTTATTGTGATTATTTGCTTTAGACTTAATGATAATTTAGTACCGAAGAATATATATAAATGATTCAGGGAATTAAAAATAAGAAGATTACGTATCTGTAACAATTGCCAAATAATTTGAGGTTTCTAAACTGAAATGAAACTAGTTTTTCCAATGAGAAATTAGTAAAGGATTTGTTTAGTAATAAATACTTTGACAGGCTTTGGCAGGAAATGATTTTGATACTTTCGTTCTACACCAATTTGGAATGCAATAAAAACAATTATATCCTTATCATAAATTTATAGTTTCATACCTTGTAAGTGATGAAAATTAATCATATTTTAATGTCATTTTGAAGAAAACCTTCAGCAAATCTATGGTTAAAAAAATCGTATTGTCAGCAAAAAATTAATCAGAAGCAACTAAGAAATTTATGTTTAAAATCTTCGCAAATCTATGGTTAATAATGAGGAATTTTGACAATTTATTAAAATCTTTTAGGATCAAATTTATGTATTACACGTCTTTAACAAGCCTCTTAATTAAGTTTCATAGAAACTATATATCTACATGTGAAGAAGATAAAGCATTGATGATGGAACTATTCTAAAGTTTTCTTTTTTAAGTAACGGAATATGGAATATAATCACACTAATTCTATATATATATAAGCCAATTTATTATCAAAATTCATTTTTATGATATATGTTGAGAAGGAATTGGATGCTAATATTTCCTTCCTTAATATTGACGGCTAACTATATGTAATATTGCAAAAATTTAATTTTGATACACTATTTAATGTAAAATTATTTTACACGTGCATCTAATCACATAATGTTATATTAGTAAAAATACTACCTTTAATCTTGACCTTGCGAATAATTATTCAAAAGAACGGTTGTGATTGTACGACTGTGTAAAATATTTTACACTGTTAGTGCATCAAAATTAAACTCATAATTGCAAAACAAAAATTTTGATAATAGCAAAATTGATTTGAAAATTGGAATTCACATCCCCTAAAAAAATACAACAATTACTAATCGGTCAATTTACATTTTACATTCATCCTCAGAATAAACAAAATAACATATCGTTTACAAATAAGGGAAAGTTTTGGTATAGACATCCCTATGCAACACAAACCATAAAACAAAATAAGCAACATTCAAATAAAAATACATTCCAAAGTGCAAAGAGATAGAAGAAAATAACAAAGCTAGGTTGCCTAGGCATATAAGAATATAGTCAATACTTTATTTAGTGCCTTACTATATCCTCTAAACCATACTCATCAAAGCTTTAAGCCCTTTTCAATTCTCAATGATCATATTCATTCCTTCCTAATTAGTAATTATTAATTACCACCACCATCACCAAGAATTCACTTAAAAAAAAATAGTAACCAGGTTGTGGCTCACTTGGCTTGGGCTTGAACTTCGTGGCCCAATGACCAGGCCCAACGGGCTGCACCATGGCCTCAACTACTGTGCGACAAATTGGGCGTGTAGGGTCTGAACAAAAGGACTTATCAGTAATCAGACTCACTTTACTGCAAACCATGTCCAAAAAAAAAAGAATTTATTGCAACGAAAAAAATAAAACTTTATTTTAAATATTCGGATATGGAGAATAAATTATCAAATAACATAAATACCAGAACTTAATTAATTTTGGATTATGATATTTTAATGTAATACTTTTAATTTAATATAAATCTTGGATTAAATA
>NC_029794.2:3808857-3825805 GCF_000816755.2 Arachis ipaensis | reverse complement strand
ATAAAGAAGTATAATTAGATAATTTTAATAGTAATATTTATTATAATTATTATTTTAATATAATAGAAATAATTAATATATGTAGTAAAGTGTATAAAAGAGAGAGGATATTTTGAGAGTATAAAGAGAGAGGAAATTACTTTGTTATTGTTTGTGTATATTTTTTTTGTCCCGTACATGTTTTTGTAGGCATACAAAACTTGTTTTTCAAAACTCATTAATTTTCTTTAATATAAAAATTTGTTCCTCTCAACATAGAAAAATTGAATTGTTTATTAATGAACATTCATTTTTATCTATCCTCGTCACAACATCCTCTTGGATGTCCATTTAGAATTATGTCTCATTAAAATTTTATTAAAAAAAAAACCAATTGAAAAAAAATATTAGTGAAAAAAAAAGAGTACAATATCCTTTGTGATAGGGACTGTCTCATTAAAAACCTTGTCAAGAAAAATCCAATGAAAAAAAAACCTGATCAAGGAAAAAAGAGGACAATCTCCCCCTCTTGTCGACATCATTTAATATCTCAAAATCGACGCATCCCAATATGATGTACCAAATTTTCAAAGGATGATTTTGGGAATGACTTTGTAAACAAATCTACCAGATTGTCACTTGAGCGGATCTATTGGACATCAATTGTCCCTTAATTTTGAAGATCATGAGTGAAGAAAAATTTGGGAGAAATATGCTTTGTTCTATCACCTTTGATGTATCCACCTTTAAGTTGGGCAATGCATGCTGTATTATCCTCAAACAGGATAGTTGGAGCTATCTTATGAATCTTATGATCAATCAGTCCACATGATGACAGAATATATTGGATCAAACTCTTGAGCCAAAAACACTCGCGACTTGCTTCATGTATTGCTAGTATTTCAGCATGATTAGAGGAGGTTGCCGCTATCGTCTGTTTCGTGGATTTCTATGATATAGTTGTACCACCATATGTGAATAGGTATCCTGTTTGAGATCTCCATTTGTATAGATCAGACAAGTATCCAGCATCTGCATAGTCAACTAGTGGTGACTTGGATCCATATGGATAAAACAATCCCATGTCAACCGTTCCATGAAGATATCGGAAGATTTGTTTGATTCCACTCTAATGTCTTCTGGTTAGAGAGGAACTATATCTTGCTAGTAAATTCACAGCAAATGATATATCGGGTCGTGTATTATTAACAAGATACATTAGCGCTCCAATGGCACTAAGATATGGTACTTCAGGACCAAGGATATCTTCATTTTCTTCCTTAGGACGGAATCGATCCTTTTCCACATCCAAATATCTTACGATCATTGGGGTACTCAAGGGATGTGACTTATTCATATAAAATCTTTTCAAGATCTTTTCTGTGTATGTTGTTTGATGAATAAAGATCCCATTTTTTATATGCTCGATCTGCAGACCGAGACAAAATTTAGTCTTTCCAAAATCTTTCATCTCAAACTCTTCTTTCAGAATTTTTATAATTGTTGGAATCTCTTCAAGAGTCCCAATGATATTTAAATCATCAATGTACACAACAATTATAATGAACCCAGATCCAGATTTCTTTATGAAAACACATGGGCAGATATCATCATTATTGAATCCGTTTTTGGCCAGATACTCAGTAAGATGATTATACCATATTCGTCCAGATTGCTTTAGACCATATAAAGATCTTTGCAATTTAACTGAGTATAATCCTTGTGAATATTCATTGGATGGTTTAGATATCTTTAGTCCTTCAAGAACTTTCATATAGATATCACGATCTAATGATCTGTATAAATAGGCTGTTACTACATCCATTAAATGCATATGTAGTTTATGATATGCGGATAAATTGACCAAATAACGCAATGTTATTGTATCCACTACAGAGAAATATGTTTCTTGATAATCTATACCGGACCTTTATGAAAAAACTTGTGCTACAAGTCGAGCTTTGTAGCGTACAACTTCATTTTTCTCATTTCGTTTTCTCACAAATACTCATCGGTATCTAACAGGTTTTACATCTTCTGGTGCACGGACTACAGGTCCAAAGACTTCACGTTTTACAAGTGAGTCTAACTCAGCCTTCATGGCTTCTTCCCATTTTGGCTAATCATTTCTTTGTCGACATTCTTCGACTGATCTTAGTTCAAGATCCTTACTTTCATGCATAATATTTAATGTCACATTATATGCAAATATTTCATTGACAATTGTCTTATTTCGGTTTCATTTCTCTCCTGTAAAGACATAATTTATCAAGATCTCGTCATTTTCACAATTTTCAGGTACATGAACGTCTTCTGGCGTTAAAACTATATCAAAATTTTGGACAACTGCAGGTGTTTTTACTATGTCTTTTTCAACAGGAATAGTATTTACATCTTTTCTTTTCTGAGAATTTTTGTCTTTGGAACCGATAGGTCTGCCACGCTTCTGGCGTGAATTTGCTTCAGCAGCTATTTGTCCGACTGGGACATCAATTCGAATTGGGGCATTTTTCGCTGGTATATAAGATTTGGTTATCCTCTTTGTATCGGAAAATGCATCAGGCAATTCATTTGTTATTTTTTGCAAATGTATAATCTTTTGAACTTCTAGTTCACATTGCCCTGATCGAGGATCCAAATGCATCAAGGATGATGCATTCCAATTAAGTTCCTTTTCATGAATCTTATTCTCTCCCCCTAATATTGGAATTTTTGATTCATCAAAATGACAATTTGCAAATCGCGCTTTAAATACATCCCTAATTTGTATCTCAAGATACCTTACTATAGAGGGAGAATCATATCTAACATATATCCCCAATTTTTTTGGGGTCCCATTTTGGTGCGAGAAGGTGGTGCAATGGGAACATATATCGCACACCCGAATATTCTTAAATAGGAAACATTTGGCTGCTAGCCAAAAGCTAATTGTATAGAAGAGAACTGATGATAACTCGTTAGCCTCAATCGAATAAGTGCTGCGGCATGTAAAATAGCATTCTCCCAAGCTGAAAGTTGGGAGATTTGTTCTCATAAGGGTCTAGCAATTAATTGAAGGCGTTTAATAAGTGATTCTACTAACCCATTTTGTGTGTGAACATGAGCTACTAGATGTTCAACACTTATTCCATTAGCCATCCAATAAGCATCAAAATCTTGGGAAGTAAATTCACCAGCATTATCAAGACGAATTGCTTTGATTGGATTTTCTGAAAATTGTGCTTTTAATCGAATAATTTGAGCAAGTAATCTCACAAACGCCAGGTTGCGAGAAGACAATAAGCACACATGTGACCATCTCGAAGATGCGTCTATTAGGACCATAAAATATCTAAAAGATCCACATGGTGGATGAATAGATCCACATATATCACCTTGAATCCTTTCTAAGAATTCAGGAGACTCAAATTCAATCTTTACTGGTGATGAACTTAAAATTAACTTCCTTTGAGAATATGCAGCACAACAAAATTCACTAAATTTAAGAATCTTCTGGTTTTTTAGTGAATGTCCATGGGAGTTTTTAATAATTCTCCGCATCATGGTTGTTCCTGGATGACCCAATCGGTCGTGCCAAGTTATGAATTCATTTGGGTTAGTAAACTTCTGGTTTACAATGGCATGTGATTCAATTTCACTAATCTTGGTATAATATAACTCAGATGAGAGTGAGGGTAACTTTTCTAATATAACATTTTTATTTAGATCATGAGTTGTGATATATAAATACTCATGATTTTCCTCATTTATTGTCTCAATATGATATCCATTTCGGCAAATATCTCTAAAACTCAACAAATTTCTCAGAAACTTGGTAGATAATAGTGCATTATTTATTATGAATTTTGTTCCTCCAGGAAACAAAATTATAGCTCTTTCGGAGCTTTCTATCATATTGCATGAGTCAATAATAGTATTTACATATTCTTCTTTTGGCACAAGATGAGTAAAATATATATCACTTTTGAGAATGGTGTGCGAACTTGCACTATCCGCAAGGCATACATCTTCATTATGTATCCTTGCAATTTTCTTCAAAGATAAATAATAATAAAATGAGTAGTAATACATGCACAGTCAAATTGAATTCTTGATTGAAATTTTTTTTCTAAGAAACACTATACATAATGTTATATACTAAAATTTTATTATTATCACTATTATCACTATTATTATTTTAAAACTTGGTACATTTAATGATTTCAAAATTCATGAACATTACTATTTCATTATTTATATACATCATATTTGAAACTTAAATACATAGAAAGTAAAACTTAACAATAAATTTCTTACATTATTTATTTACATGAATACTTAACAATCTCACATATTAAACTATTCCATCATTGATCAAATGACCAATATTTCTTTCAAGATCTTCAAAGAAATCAGATACATCATAACGAGTGGCGAAATTTTCAACATCATTTGAAACAAAGTTTGTTTCCTTTCTTTTGTCATTCTTTTTCAAAGATGCTTGATAAAGATCGAATATGTGCCTTGGGGTACGACAGGTACGCGACCAATGACCCTTTCCACCACAACGGAAACACTTATCCTCTGTTGATTTATTTTGTCCAAAGTTTCTTTCTTTATCCCACTTCTGGTGAGATCCTTTCTTGTGAACGTAATTCTTTTTCCTTCCATAAGTTTTCTTGTTACTAAAACCTTGTCATTTACCTCTTTTGGAGTAATGATTTGCCACATTTACTTCAGAAAATGGGGCGCGCCAGCTGGGCGCGCTTCATGATTTTTTAAGAGTAACTCATTGTTACGTTCAGCAACAAGAAAGCAAGAAATTAGCTTAGAATATTTTTTAAATCTTTTTTTTGATACTGTTGCTGCAGGAGCACATTCGAGGCATGGAAGGTTGAGAATGTTTTCTCCAAAATATCATTATCAGTTATCTTTTCCCCACATAATTTCATTTGTGAGATGATTCGAAACATTGCAGAATTATATTCATTTATAGATTTAAAATCCTGTAGGCACAAGTGCGTCCATTCATATCGGGCTTGAGGAAGTATCACCGTCTTTTGATGATTATACATTTCTTCAAGGTCTTTCCACAGATCTGCAGGATCTTTTAATGTGAAATATTTATTTTTCAATCCTTCGTCAAGATGACGACGAAGGAATATCATGGCTTTAGTTTGATCCTTTTGAGATGTATTATTTTCAGCCTTAATGTTAATGGTATCTCCAAGATCCATTGAATCAAGATGGATTTCAGCATCTAGTATCATGATAAATATTTGTTTCTAAATATATCAAGAGCATTGAATTCAAGATGAGAGATATTCGACATAATGAAAATTTGTTATTTGAGTCTTTCTAAAATTTGATCAGAGTCTCATGCTGATAACGTGTTGAGAAATAAATAAATAAGGAAGAAATAATATATATAAAATAAAGAAGTATAATTAAATAATTTTAGTAGTAATATTTACTATAATTACTATTTCAATATAATAAAAATAATATATATATATATATATAGTAAAGTGTATAAAAGAGCGAGAGTATTTTGAAAATATAAAGAAAGAGAAAACTATTTTGTTATTGTTTGTATATATTCCTTTTGTTCCGTACATATTTTGATAGGCATACAAAATTTACTTTTCAAACTTCATTAATTTTTTTTTAACATAAAAACCTGTTTCTTTCAACATAAGAAAATTGAATTGTTCATTAATAGACATCCATTCTTATCCATCATCGCCACAATACTATTTATTATAATCTACATGATTGACCTCGTATCAATACTGTATTTTAAATTTTTAACGCAAATGTGGATTTTAGGATCGGATTTATATTAAAATATACGTATACGAAAATCAGACAAAATATATCGTATGATTTATAATTTATATAAGTAAAATATTCTATTTAATGTACTGTATAAAATAATTGGTGAGAGACTTAAGATTATATTTCATAAATGTACGTAAACAATAAATTATGTATTCATAATTGTATATTGCACTTACTAGACGAAGAATAATTGCCAACTTATTCCGTCAGAAGATAATAATTAAAATTTTATTAATATATTTATAATAAAAAATTACTATAAATCTAAATTATGATGAATACATACATGATGATTTTAAGTTCAATGTAGGTATCAAACATAAAGACGATATAGATAACTTCTTCCTCTTACTAATATGATAGAAATAAATTTTGTGAAAAGAAAAGCTCAAGAAAAAAGTCAAAATGACATCGATTTGAATTTCTAGAGCCACTTGCATAAATGAATAAATCAAAATCAAAATAAAAAATCAAGATCTGAAGACAAGTAAGAGGTAGCTTTCGTAACAAGTTAGTAGTGGTTTTGAAAGGATTGGATTATATTGGTTGGTCCATGGACATGAGAAAGAAAACTAATAAAACTCCTAACTTCAATAATGTCATTACTTATTAGTATTAGCGTTACATGGTCCCATTCCCAACCATAGCCATGGTTGGTGTATGCGTGTTTTGTGACTCAGAACTAAACTAAACCCGTATGTTGCGGATGGATTAGGGAATCTAAACTAAATGGATCAATGCTAATAGGAAATGACTACTACAAATTAAATTAGTTAATACTTGAAATGAGAGAACCCGACGACTATTTTTTCTTCTGCAAGTTTCCCATAATTGAAATAAACAAGGAAATTATTGTGGCTTAGTAATTTGCTATTAGTAATTGTTACATTCAATAATAAAAATCTTAAATATTAAATTTCAAACGGTCCCGTAGCTCAGTTGGTTAGAGCGTTGGTCTTATGAGCCGAAGGTCGCGAGTTCGAGCCTCGCCGGGACCATTTTATTAGTTTTCTTTTCCTTTATAAAAATTGTTGGATACCCTCATACCCATTATTGAAAAGTGTACCTCACGTCTAATTAAATAACGCATTATTAGAACATTCATCGCACGTTTAGTAAAAATCAATTTCCACTTAATTTCGATATATCATAATTGTAAATTTTCTACAAAAATGTTTAATTATGAGTTATTATACAATTATTATAAAAAAATAAAAATGATATACTATATTTGCACGATGCAAATGAGCACAAAGTATATATAACATGGAGGGAAGACAAAGACGTCAGCATCATGTTCTTATTATCCTTGTTTGTTCAGCTGTCACCATAAAAAAAATCCAACCCACTGTTCTACGTTTAGATATGCATTCTTCATTCTTCTCCTTCCCTGAATTCCTTTGGTTCATGACATTTTCACATGAGAAAAAAGTTTGTTTTTTTTTTTCTTATTTTTAATTGTAGTTTTGTCAAGTTCAACGTCAGAGACAAGGGAACTAAAGCTGGTATTGGGCCATGGCAATCCACATTCCACACCAACCCTTTTATTCTCTTTTCTGACCCTTCTCTCTCTCTCTCTCTCTGCCTTCTCCTTTTCTTCTTTCTTACTTCTACTCTAAAACTCATATCATTTTGCTACACACATAACTTGTTTGGCCAGTTCAGGAAAAAAGGAAGGGTCCTCCTTTCAACACTTTCCACTTTCTTCTAGTCTGGTATGTCATTCTCAATCTCCACATATGCTTCTTTTGTTTCTTCTTCTGTCTTATGTTGCTCTTGCTGTTTTACATGCTTGTTTTTTTGGGTTGACTCGCATGGATTCTTGGTCAGCTTGCTACTTCCTGGGAAATTAAGCTTATGTTTGTACTTAGTTGTTTTCGGTTTTGCAAAGACTTGTTTGATCCGTGTTTTTGTTGTTCTGTTTGTTAGATCAAAGTATTAGTTTCATAGTTTAGTTGTTAATGGTTGTGCTTATTACAAGAAACTATGATTTATGCTATTCTAATCTCTTAAAGTATGCTGATAAAATTCAGCATCTGTTATGTTTTTATGCATACTTTTTCCATGTCTTGAGAGCTGTAAAATTTTTCTGAACCTGTATACAAACAATACATAGGAATATGCTAATGACTTGTATTTATAATACTCCCAGGAGTATGTTGATCTGAGACAAGTTATCATACATCAAGAATGGGTTCAGGCGATTGGTTTAAGACATTAATTTCGAGAAAATCAAAAGAAAGAAAACCCAAGAAAGGAAAGGTACAGTGCAATTCCTATCATCTTTTCAAATGCTTTGATGAGAACTGAGAAACCAAATTAGTTTCTGCATATTGATTTCCATATATCTTACTCATATATACTGGTAGATTTCGTGTTCGTGGTACTATGATGACAGGAATTCAAAACCAAATTTGGTTTAGAAGTCTTGTATAATAGTTAAACAATTGTAACTGCAATATGCCCCTAAGGGAAAATCCTAACAAGTATGATTCTATCTTCATATGTGGTCACAACTTGAGACAGGGTACTTTAGCTTCAGCGAAATTAAGTGCACTGAACTCAAATGATTGTACAAGAAGAGACTCTAGTGACTTAGCAAATGGTGCTAAAGCTGAAAATATTGGGTCAGTTGAAACTATTGCTGCAACAAGAATCCAGACTGCATTCCGGGCTTATAAGGTAAAGCTTTGAGAATATCATCTGCTGGTTTTTTCTTTATTTATTGTGAATGCTGACTTTTAAACTTTTCAGGCTAGAAAGGCTCTACGCCGCTTGAAAGGTATCACAAAACTGCAAATTGTAACACAGAGTTACTCGGTTAAAAAGCAAGCCAATACTGCTATAACTTACCTTCATTCATGGAGCAAGATACAGACTGAGATTAGAGCTCGAAGAATCTGTATGGTGACTGAAGACAGGATCAGGCGGAAGAAACTAGAATCTCAGCTTAAACTTGAGGCAAAGCTCCATGATCTAGAGGTAACTTATGGACTTGCTTTCTTCTTTTTAAGTAACTATTCTAGAGACATGAACTTGTTTGAATCAATTCAGTTAATGTATCAAATTACAGGTTGAATGGTGTAGTGGTTCTGAAACCATGGAGGAAGTTGTTGGAAGGATACATCAGAGAGAAGAAGCAGCTGTCAAGCGTGAAAGAGCTATGGCATATGCTTTTTCTCATCAGGTATGTTATGATCTTAAGAAATGTCCCATTATCTAGTTTTGCATGTTCAGACTGAAAGTCAAATGAATTTCTTGTGAATCATAGTGGAGGGCCAACTGTAGTCAGAGCCAAGGGCTAGGAAACTGTGAACTTGGTAAAGCTAATTGGGGTTGGAGCTGGAAGGCACGCTGGATCGCTGCTCGGCCGTGGGAAAGCCGTGTTACCACTGTGTCCAGTGATGCAAAGAAAGCTCAGAATAAGAAGGATAAGAAGACATCAACACCAAAAACACCTGTTTTGGCAAAACCAGCTTCCACCAATCCAAAAGGGACCCCTCCTTTGGCAAATGCTAAAGGGTCTGCAAAAGCTAGGAGATTGTCATACCCAACAACAGAAAAAACTGTAACTGTGGTGCAGAAAAGTGCAGTGAGTTCTCACTAGTGGTTGCTAAGGCAAAGCGTGCAAGCTCTAAGTATCAAGCCTATTGAACTTGAGCTGTTTAAAATTGAGTTCAATTTGTTGATGTGCATTAAGTGAAAGTAAAAAAAAGTTATGTTATTTATTCATTGGATTGCTTCAATTTGTGCATATGAAAAAGTGACAAATTCAGAACAATCTGGAGAATGGGTTAATGGACCAGCATTTGGGTGTGGTTTGTTGATTGCTTTTCCTTTTGTTTATCTTTCTCAGTCTTGTATATTCAACCAAGAGACACATTGTAGATAGGAACAGTATCTGATATTCCCCCATCTGCTGTTGTAATATAAAAATTTTAAGATGGGACCATTGTTAGTTTGGTTTATTATTATCATTTTCAGATGTGCTTATCTTACATGTTGGTTCCATTTTTGTGATACAGTGTTATATTATGTTACATGTCATTGTTAAATTCTTATTACTTTATCACCATGGTTACTCCATTTTCACTTTCATGTGAGATAATAATCAGGGGTGTGATCTTCTTCAGGCCTTGTTGCCTTCCATTAATAATCAGACAAAAGAAAAAATAGAATAATCATTAATATGCCAAACTGCCACCGATCTAACTTTATTGTCTATTTATATGAAAAGGGTGCGAAATTGCCACCATGCCATTCAATGTCAACAATGCAACTTATTTGAGTACTGTGAATGTATACATGCATGGTTTAGGTTCACAAAAATGGTGGCCAGTGTCTACTCAATAGGGTAATAGGATGGAGGCTGTAGCCTACCTTTGCAATAAAGATACTAGTAGTTCAATCATGAATAAATAAAATAAAATAAATGAAATAAAAATCATGAATGTTTCTCACCAAATGATTGACATCATTATAGGATACAATAACATTATTGATCATACTGTAAATTTAGACTTTTATATGTACTAGATCAGTTCTGAATCTTGGGATTTCAAATCTTGTAAAAGTTGTACAACTCAACTTTAAAACCACAAATCTGGTCAGAAGGTAAGAATTTTCATGTGATATCAAGCGAATGAGGCAGTATCAAGAATATTTTCTAAACTAGAAGATATTAGAGAATCGTTTGAATTGAAAATACTCAGTACTACATTCATATTCAGCATTCCAATTCCTTCGGTAGCTGGAAAGTTTCTTGCATTTAATTTCTCATTATTCATGATCAATCATAAACAACTAAGCTCAAACTAATGGCAATTTGGCACCGTAATAAAATTTAGATGTCGGTGGTTTTCTTATGACACTTTTTTGTACTTTAAAGAAAATTAATATTTGTCTCCAAAAACAGGTTTCCATTGAGATCATCCAATCAAAGCTACCATAAAATTTCATCAATTTCTACAGTTTCAGGCTTTCAGCACATTTATGATATTATGGTAGTGCTACTTAACTAACATTCATGGTTTCCATTTTGAAATAGCATCAGCATAGCTTCTTTCTCTCCCCCTCAAAGTTCATGGATCCTTCCAATAACAATGGAGGACAGAAGAGGCTCCTAGCCTTGGCACAACGGCTCAGACTTCACAAGCCCCCACCATTCTCTGAGGACATGTTAGAAAAGATCATGGAAGAAAGCAAAGGCAAGGTTGTTTCCCGAGTCGGTTTCCCGGAATCAGCCACTGCAATTGCTCAAAACCAAGGAGAATTTAGATTCAAGAGAGCTGCTGTTTTGATCTGCATCTTCGAAGGCGACGCAGGGGAACTACGAGTGATCCTCACCAAGCGATCTTCCAAGCTCTCTATGTACTCAGGTAAGCTCAGTTTGTCACACAATATGGAAGGACACTTATGTGATCATGTTTGCTTTTCAAAAAAGAGGAAAGTGACTAAACAGGACTTCAAAATCATCAAAAAATGCTTACCACTAGACCAAAAGCTAACATATATTAATAAAGGGTATATATTTATTTTCTTATAGTTATTCAAAAATATATCTATCATGAGGGACTATATCACTTGCAGGTGAAGTGGCCTTGCCTGGTGGTAAGGCAGAAGAAGGTGATAATGATGATGGAGACACTGCAAAAAGAGAGGCAATGGAGGAAGTTGGGTTGGACCCTCAACTTGTTGATGTTGTTACATTTCTTGAACCATTCTTCTCTAAGGTATGAATTCCCTTTGATCTCTGATGTTCAAAGAAATGACATTCATGAGAGTTCACCCTTAGTTTCTTGTTTTCATTTGTTCAATATTTGGTCAAAGTCTGCGAAGCTTTCAAGACTTGTAAATATTTTATGATGTAAAAGAGTTAATAATCTTTCAGAAAATGCAGATTGGTTGTTTAATCTATGTTGTATTTTCATTAGTTTTTGTTTCCTTTGCAGTACCTCATAATAGTGGTTCCTGTCATTGGCATACTTCATGACAAAAAAGCATTCAAGCCAGCTCCAAACCCTGCTGAAGTAGAAGCTGTATTTGATGTACCTTTGGAAATGTTTCTCAAGGTCCAATTTAGATTTTATTATTAGATGATAATATAAAATTCAGATTTTATAACAATTAAAGTCTTATAGTTTATATAAATCTAATGATTATCTTACATTGATCAGGATGAGAAGAGGAAACAAGAAGAGAGGATATGGATGGGAGAGAAGTATGTGATACATTTATTTGAATATGAAATTGAGCACAAGAAATACCTCATATGGGGTTTAACAGCTGGCATGTTGATAAGGGCTGCATCAGTTGTGTATCAACGGCCACCAGCTTTCTTGGAGCTCAATCCTATAATGATTCCTAGGGATGTAACCAAGGATACTTTAATTCATTGAATTCAACGTTTATTGGATTATTCATTGGGAAAGGAAAAGGGTAGTTATATAGCACAGCACTTGGAAGTTCATTCCTCAGTTCTATTATCTCAGATTGTCCTTTTTTCACTTAGAGAGAAGTTCTTGCAAGTGTTGCAGGGCTCAAGAGTAGAAGGTACTTTTGAGTTTTGTCTTCTCATGCATGTTGTTGTTGGTTACAACTTTGATTCAATAGGAGAGTCAGATTCCTAGATCTAGATTCTAGATATATAGTTGCCTTTGTAATTTGTTTGACTTGATGTTTAACTTGCCATAATTTGAAGTTCATTTAATTTTTAAAATGTGTAATTATTTTGAAATTTTTTTTTAATTGTTAACAAAAAAATGTTATGTGCACACCTTCAACAATCAAATCGATTATCATATATTTATGATGCGATAAAAATATTTGATCAATTGGAAAATATGATACATAACAACATCATGTAAAACTTTTTTTTGAGTAAAGTATCGTTTTTGTCCCAAGGGAGAAGTCCCAAAATTGTCCCTAACGTTTCAATCGTCTTATTTAAATCTCTAACGTTTCAAAACTGACTCAATGGTGATCTGAAATATAAAAAATATCGGTTCCGCTACGTTACCAACATCATATCTGCCAAATTCTACCAACTCTTATTTATAATTATATTTCATAGAAGTGTGTTTGTGGATGTGTCTAATAAAAATGTCTTTTTTATAGCTGTGTTTAATAGAAGTGTCTTTATAGATATATTTTTTGGATGTGTCTCTTTATATATATGTTTAAAATATAATAATTAATTATTATTGGTAATAAGTTGGCAGATAATATGTTGGTACCCTATACTTTTCTAAAAAATATATATAATATATATTAATTGAAATCAACGGTTAAAACAACTGGTGCACCGGTACTCCCGGTGCATTTAAAATGTTTCCTATAGTTTTAGAGAATGGGGAGAGGAAAAAGGAAAACTCAAAAAGGAAAGTGGAGATTAACTGCATTCGGTTTCGTACCAAATATCAAACTAATCTTGTCTTCTGAAGCAATAGAATAAATCAATAAACCACTAAAAATTGATTTCCTGTCTTGCATGCCATCGATAAAAGAACTCTCAAGTTTATACTTTAAACTCAAAAACACAAAATTTGGAATCTAATAAGAACAACATGGAAAGCAGAAAACATAGGAAGGGGAAAATGGAATCACACAGTGCTGAGGTACGAGGTTCACAGAGACTACAAGCTTTGCTTCATCATTTCCAACCTTCCATAACCAACAACCCCCACAACTTGAAGCGCAGCCATTTCACCTCGAAACCGACCAAGAGAGCTGCGGTTCTGATCTGTCTCTTCGAAGGTTCCGATGGGAATCTTAGAGTGATCCTCACTTTAAGGGCTTCTTCTCTCTCACGCCATTCCGGTTTGATCGCTTTCAATTTTCAACCTCAAAGTTGCAAAGTTTGTTTCTTTCTCGCCCTAGCTGAAATGGGTTTGTGTTGGTTGTTGCAGGTGAGGTTGCTCTGCCAGGTGGCAAGAGGGAAGAAGGTGATGCTGATGATGTAGAAACCGCTTTGAGGGAGGCTAAGGAGGAAATTGGATTGGACCCTTCTCTTGTTTCTGTTATTACTCTTCTTGAACCCTTTCATACTAAGGTATGCACTTCTAGAAATTTAGCTGCATTTCTTTTTTCCTCAATTTTGTTTACTTTACAAAGTGATTTTAATTTGCAGTATGGCATAACAGTAATACCTGTGGTGGGAATTTTGTCCAACAAGGATGCATTTTCACCGGTTTTAGATTCAGCTGAAGTTGAAGCAATATTTGATGTTCCATTGGAGTTGTTCCTCAAGGTTTGTTGTACTAAATTTAATTTCTTGGGTGAAAACTTATGTATACTATGACATGTCAAAGTCAAATGAACTTGGTTTTTGAGATCATGGTTTGCATGCAGAATGAGAATAGGAGAGCTGAGGAAAGAGAATGGATGGGAGAGAAGCATCTTGTACATTATTTTGATTATGAATTTGAGAATACACAGTATGTGATATGGGCTATAACTGCTGCTATCTTGATCAGGGCAGCTACCGTTTTACTTCAGCGGCCGCCGGAGTTTCTAGAGCAGAGGCCTAAAATCTGGGGAGGAATTACTGAAAACGACATGATAATGTTACAGAATAGTTCCAAGTAGTTTTAGTTTTACCATTTTTTACATCTTTTAATTTGTATGATATTTTTCAGATGAACCTGCTCTCCTTTTTTGAGCAATATAAAACAAGTGATTGAAGCAAACTGAATTTGGAGGAAGGTCATGAGGAATTGAGAAACTTCTCACTTATTTGTGAAGCACTGTTTCAGTGATATAGCTTTAATAATGATCATGATCTAAATTCCCCTGCTGACAAAGTGCAAATTATTTTGTGTTATTAATGCTTTCTTATGTATATTGTGTTGAATGTTATGGTATTTAACCTAGTTTATGATAAGGGAATTGTGTTGAAAGTTAGCATCCTAGCTTAATACACTTTAAAATTGATATTGCTTAGTGAATCATAAAAGCTAGCATATACAAACATATACTCTCAAACACGGAACTTGCTGTGTCTTATATAAAATAATAGTCAAACTGAAGAAAACTATGTAACCAAATTCAACAGAATAAGTAGATAACTCAGCCGAAAAGGTTATAACCCCCATATACTAACAAGCACTAAAGTTCAACTCTTTTCGAGTCCTCTGAAAAGCTTAAAACTTCCCCAATCATATTTCCCTCACTATGGTACATAAACTTAGCAGAATACCTCTAGCAAGTTACAGACACAGATGAATATAAAATTTCCTGTTTACATGGAGTTTCTGAATCTTGCAAATGTTTAGAACAATGAAAAATCCCCAAATAAATAAAAAGGGAAAACTTCAAAATAATGTAGTAATATGCTCATCAGATACCATAGCAAATAGACCCTCACCCTCAGCTAAATACCTCATAAAATTTCTCAATGACAAGAACACCCGAGTCTATTGACTCTAATGGATCCTTTCTAAGACGATGTCTCAAGCAGTTAGGGATCACAGTAGCAATATCCTCTGCAGTCACCTTGTCTCTTCCCTTCAGAGCAGCCAGAGCTTTTGCAGCTCTATTTGTGACAATGTCTCCTCTCAAACCATCCACATTCAACTCTGCACAAACCTTTGAGATTTTCACCTTGAGGTCTTGGTCTATTTGAACAGACGAAAGCGAACTCCTTGCTGAGGAAATTTGTGTCTGGAGCTTCTCCTGCTCGGCTTTGTAAGAGTCCCGGAACTCCTTTGGGTTTTTGTCGAATCGAGCTCTCTCCTCGACAATCTTCACTCTAAGCTCAGCATCCCTAACAGTCCCCACCTGAGCATGCATTCCAAACCTATCCAGCAGTTGCGGCCGGAGTTCTCCTTCTTCAGGGTTTCCCGAGCCAATTAGGATAAACCGAGCAGGATGTGAGATTGAGATACCTTCTCTCTCCACCGTGTTCCAACCAGACGCAGCAGAATCCAACAAGACATCCACCAAGTGATCATCCAGAAGATTAACCTCATCCACATATAGGATTCCCCTATTTGCTTTAGCTAGTAACCCAGGTTCAAAGGCCTTAACACCCTCAGTTAAGGCTTTCTCAATGTCAATTGTTCCACAGACTCTATCTTCTGTAGCTCCCAATGGCAAATCAACCATGTTAATCTTGCTTAAGACAACCTGAAGGCTCTCTCCTTTCAGCACGCGCTCTCGGACTTCAATGCCCATGAACTCTGGATCCTCTGGGTCTGAGTTATAAGGGTCGCCGGCGACAACCATGATTTCAGGAAGCAAATCTACCAATGACCTGACAGTTGTGGATTTACCAGTGCCTCTATCCCCCATGATCATGACACCTCCAATCTTGGGATCAATCACATTAAGGAGAAGGCAAAGCTTCATCTCATCCTGTCCAACTATTGCAGGAAATGGATACACTGGCCTCTGGCTTTCTTTAGCAGCAATCTTCTGAGCCTGGATATGAAAATTTTATAGTTGCCATGAAACAAGTAAATAATAATGCAGGAAAGAAATTGATTAGCAACATACTATCAAGTATCAACAAGATGAACAAAACGCTGTAAGGGATGACTTGGTGCAAGTAGAATGAGAAGAATGAAAGAAAATGCTATGGAGTAGGTTTCAAAATTGGTGATGGGTATTACGTACCTGTTGAACAGAGTTGACTTCAGTGGCAACGCTGGCAACAGAAAATTGAGAGGTTCCCTTGATACGACAGATTCCTATTCCTCCGTACAACTTGCGGCCTGATGTGAGGGACAGAGATCGAAAGGAATGGTTTGATGAAGAAGAAGGGTAAGTTGGAGAGAGGAGCGCAACGGAGCAAGTGCCCAGCGTGGACGACGCCATGCTCGGAGAAGAGTAGTTGCAGTTTCAGCTTCTGTTTCAATTTCAGTTTCAGTTTCGCTTTCTGTTTTGTGCTTATTGTGCAATGACGACAGCTGTCATTCTCCTATTGGCCAGAAAGCTTTGTGGATAAGAAGATGGATTTCATTAGCATTTTCCTCTGTATTTTACTACCCAGCCCAATGATCTCCCTTTTCTTTCTTTCTTTAAACATTAACTTAAGAGCAATTAACGAAATTTAAGATAAAGTATATTTTTTTATTTTTTTATAAATATTTTTAATGTTAATTTTATTTTATTTTTAATATTTTTAATTTGTATTAAAATCATTTTAAAT
>NC_029794.2:3800296-3808686 GCF_000816755.2 Arachis ipaensis | reverse complement strand
GGCTATTAGTATTGATAAAAAGAATAAACTCCTTAATATTTTTTTAACTTATTAAGAATGCATTGCATTCGGTTGAGATTTATAAATTCTATAATTTAACGTTTAAAATAAATTTGATAAATCATGACAATTAAGAAAATAGTCCACTTTAATTTACAATCATATGCCTAAAATATTGGTTATTTAAAATTATAATATCACATGATTTTAAAATATAAATGAAGGGAAAAGTCAAACTACCTCAGTTCAACTAGAACAGACATTTTTTAGCCAACAATACGTAAAAAATAATTAATTAGAGTGTGAAAATCCTCTGAGCACTCATGCGGTTGGATAGCACATCCTCACTAGCAGAAGTAAGCAACAACTTGCATCATGCTAGTCATTCTCCATTGAAGAACTTGGTCCTTATTTACAAGAGTCCAAGAAACCAAGAAGCCAAATTAAATTAACTTCATAAGTTGCATATTGAGGCGTACTTCATGTTAATGAAATAATTTTATTTATGTATTTATTTATTTTGTCTCTCACTCACGGTTAGAAGACAATTGACTTTTGGTGCTTCGCTAAACGACCAAACCATATAAAAGAATAAAAATCAAAGTCAAACTAACAATACTATGATAATTTCATTGGGTATAGCTGTATAGGTGGTTGATTGGTGATTGAAACTTGACGTACATGGTGCACTTTTTATAATTTCTCTTAAACAATATCCATGCAGATTGATGGCCAGCACATTATGTTAATTACCTACATAGACGCAATAAAAATATTGCCAAATTCTGTCCTTGTACCAAAGACAGAAGGTTCATGCCTACTTAGCTTATATGCAAAACATAGTACATACAGATGGTAGAAAGTAGCTTTCGAATTACACATTCCTAACGATGAAGTTCTTAATTTAGAGCAACAATATATAAATATATAATAGTAAATAATAAGGGAGAAACTTAGGTACAATCGACTTCACGTGAAGTTGATACCTAAGAGCCGTTAGATGATTTGACTGATTTGAATAAATTTTCATTTAACGGCTCTCTCAGATATCAACTTCACGTGAAGTCAATTTCACCTGAGTTTTCACCAAATAATAATTAGACTCTGAAGATCCTCTGAGCACTCATGTGGTTGGATAACACATCCTCACTAGCAGAAGTAAGCAGCAACTTGCATCCTGCGTGACATGTTCCATAAGGTATTCCAACTTTGTCCAAATCAAGACCATTGCTGCAAACATCAAACAATATCACAAGGATCTTGTTCTCATCCAACATCCTCTGACGTAATCTTCTAGCTCTACTTTCAATTATCTCATCATTGAATCTACCACCATTTTTAGAACCAAATACCTTAGGCAGCCGCCATCTTTTACTTTTCTTAGTCTTCACACCAATATTCTCACCATCAAAACTCAATTTCAGTGCTTTGGCAATATCATCTTGAATCTTTCTATAATTGGGCTCGTTTGATACGGTTGTCATGACAACCGCCCCAAACAAGCTTGCATCTTTCTCAACTCTTCTTTTAACTATCTTTTCAAGATTGTCCGGTCCCAATAACACCCCAATGACATTGTTGTTGCCATTTTTTAGCTCCTCCATAATACCATCTAATAGTGCCTTAGTAGATGGACATGCTTCACGAGACAGCGCATTTCTTATACCTGCTCCTGCCGCTGCTGCCAATTCTGCTATCACAATTGCTATTGCTGTTGGCGAATAATTCTTAAGTTTCTCTTTTATGGTTTCTTCACTCTTCATTATTACCAACTTTTGATATATTAATCTATATAACAAATTTGAATGGTCAAAGGATTTTATATATAAGATGCTTTATAGAAATATTATGTAGAAGTGGTAGATTTAAACTTTAATTTACTCCAAAACACTCATTTTTGGATACGAAGTTATTCCGGATAACTAAGAGGGGAAAAAAAAATTCAAATCTAAATATTTAAATTATATCATCAACTTAACACAAAATAACGTTTAAGATATAAATAAACAGTGTGTGAAGAAATAGTTGAAGTTAAATGCATGGATGCATGTAACTAAATCCTATGATTATTTATTGTGGGAGGAAGTTGAAAAAGAAGCAAGGTGATTTCTCACCGAAGAGATGATAACTTATATATCCTCTTCAAGGAGGATACCATGGCTCTGATACCATGATAAAATTGTGAAAGAATAAGAAAAGAAAAGAATGCGAACTTTTATTGATTATTGATTGATTGAATTGTACTGAAGTGTGTTGTAAACTATGAGGGTAAAACTAAATATATATAGAGTATTGTCCTATGAAAGATAAAAGCAAATAAAGATAAGATAAGAACAATTAAAGATAAGATAAAGATAAGATAATAAAGACTAAAATTAAAATTGAATTTTTGTATCCTGTTGGGCTGAATTTGTGGGCCACGATACTTCTTTATTGTTGTCATGGGCTAAAGTAGAAGAATAGTTTAATACAAAGGAAGAATAATAAAACAAGTGCATGCGTATAATGTAGTGTTAGATAGTAGTATAGTGTAATGAGCATTTAATCAGTAGTTATTTTGTAACTGACCTGGAGAGAGAAACTTTCTCTATAAAAAGAACAATTTTGCTAAAGAAGCAAGAAGGGGTCTAGCCAACTCCTACATTAATATTAACTTTATGAGAATGCTAAGTAGACAAAGAATACAGCCAGAACTTGTCTTATTTAGCATTCATTAATTGTCGTAACAATTAATAAATGCTAAATAAGGTAAATTATAGCTGTTTTTTGCTAATTTTCTTTGGTTACCAAACATTTCCGTAACTTTATATATATAATATGCTTTAGCTTAATTCAGCAGCTAAATTAAAAATAAAAAATACAAAAATAGAAGTAATTAAGATGCTCCGTCAACGATGTCATATCCTAATAAATCATTTTCAATTAATTAAAGCGGCTGCCTCCAATTAATTAACTAGCTGATGATAAACGAATATAATATGCAAGTCCAAACCATTATATAGTATACTAGCTAATTAAGAAAATGATCAACTTTAAGTTATAGTGATAGGCCCAAAATATTGCTTATTAGCTTTTGATTACCATATATGGTCATTTGTAAAGTGATATTATAGTTTGATTGGTAGATGAAAGGAAAAGTATAGGAGACCAGCAATTTTTTCAAATTCTGGCCAGCATGTAACCAGCAAAGAAAAGTGAGTCATTTGATGAAATTTCACACCATTAAAATCATTATTGATGACTATTTCATAGCTACAAATCACAAAAATTGCTGGCCCTAACACTCCTCGTAAATGAAATTAGATAACAATCAGAGGGTGAAAATCCTCTGAGCACTCATGTGGTTGGATAGCACATCCTCACTAGCAGAAGTAAGCAACAACTTGCATCCTGTGTGATATATTCCATAAGGTATTCCTACTTTGTCCAAATCAAGACCATTGCTGCAAACATCACGCAATATCACAAGAATCTTCTCCTCTGCCAACATCCTCGGACGTAATCTTCTTGCTCTACTTTCAATCTCATCATCATTCAACTTATCATTTCTTGAACCAAATACCTTAGGAAGCCATCTTATGCCTTTTTTAGCCACACCGGTACCGGTATTCTCACCATCAAATCTCAATCCCAGGGATCTAGCAATTTCGTCTTGAATCTTTCTGTAATTGGGCTTGTTTGATACAGTTGTCACGACAACTGCGTCAAACAACCCTTCATTTTCCACCCTTCTTGCAACTTTTTCTACAAGATTCGCATTTAGACGCAAATCGGGTCCCAACACCCCAATGGTGTTGTTGCCGCCATATCTTAGCTCCTCCATGATGTCATCTAATAGTGCAGTAGTAGATGGACATGCTTCACGAGATAGCGCATTTTTTATAGCTGCTCCTGCCGTTGCTGTCAATTCTCCTATCAGCAATGCTATTGCTGTTGGAGAATAATTCTCCAATTTCTCTTTCATCTTTTCTTTACCGTTCATTATTACCAATAAGTTTTGGTATATACTGATAAAAAATAACAAATTCAAATCGTCAAGGTGGATTTTATATGATGCTTTTTTGAAAATGCTAAAAAAATATATTAGAGAAGAAGTAACTGAAAGTGTTTGGTAATGAAGTATATCTCTAGTATCGCATGAGATGCATAAACTTTAAGATTGAACATAAATAAATATGCTGACAAACATGATTGTTAAAGTATCAAAGTGTGTTAATCAATAGTTACCTTGTAACTGGCCTGGATAGAGAGACCTTCTCTATAACAATAAAGAAAAAACGTTGAGCCACACCCACCATTACCAAGCTTGCATGAATGTTATATATATCCAATACGCTTTAGCTTAATTCAGCAGCTAAATTGAAAAAAAAATATATAAAAATAGGAGTTAGGTTTGTGCCCCTGCCTAGGTTGCTCCGTCAACAATGCCTTATCCTAAATCAATTAATTAAAGCGGCATCCAAATCATTATATAGTATATTTGTCCTAAATGAATAATAAAGGTCGCGGCGGCATTTTGCACTTGCAGTTTGTGTTACAGCCATTTGTGAGTTACGGTAATACCAACGACACAAAAAAAAAGACAAAACTTGCAATAATTAATAAATGTTAGATAAGGCAAGTTATAGTTCGTTATTTTTTATTGATTTCTTTGGTTACCAAACATTTCTAGTGAGTTATTATTCCTATACCAAGTTTGTACTTAGATTATAATTTTTATACGTTTTAAATATACACTTATTTGTCTCCATAACTACCTAATAATTTCTCCATACACAAATAAAGAAGATGGAATATGATTTTAAGGAAGGGTGTATCAAGCACTAGAGCAAATTAATTTACTTCCACCTCAGTTGTACAGCTCCGAAGAGTGTAATATGATTTGTTAAAATAACAGTACTTATTAGATGATGAAGATCTTCTGAGCCCTCATCTGGTTGGATAACACATGTTCAGTGGCAGAAGTAAGCAATGGAAGTAAATTAATATTTATGTGTGTGTGTGTATGTTCTAATAAGTAATAACATGTTTAGTTAATCCATATTGGTATTTAGAGTCAATTAATATTTAAATGCTTTCTCTACTTTAGTATGACTTATACATACAGCTACTTATGTGGATGGTGAAGGAATGGTTGTTGTTAAAGGATGAGTTATAGAGCTAGTCAAGTGGAGAATCGGTACATGTGTGTGTGTGTGTTTTTTTGCTCAGATTTATTGTATTTTGGTTCTTATTGTTTATATGCAATTACAATTTACATTACATTGTTACATTTATAATAGATTTCATGTGTCCAGAAATGAAACCAATATTGGCTAGGCTAGGGGGAAAAAACGTGCATATCCTCTCGAAAAACAGGCAAAGCGGGTTGAGGCAGAGTGACCAAAACCTTGAAACCCTTCTTCTTAGTGGCAGTTGAATAAGGCAAGAAGAAGCAAGGGTGAACACTTCCAAGGAGGTTCCTGCCAAGTGGCAAAACAGTAACTGGGCCTCCGGATCCAAAGTCCACAGACGAGTGGCCCAAGTGTCTCCAATCGGTGAACCCAGTAACCCCTTTCCCTGCCGTGATCCCATCCCCATAATGCTTTGCCTGAAAATCGATGAATGACCGAACATACTCATCACTCACGTTGCTCTTGCTCTTCTTGATTAGCTCCGCTGTTTCCCAAATGGGCCTCTCTATTAAATCCTTCACACTCACCTCAACATACATTGGAACGCAACCGTTACCCCAATACCCATCTGGCAGTGTTGGCTTTACCACTTTTCGTATGTTAACCGAGTATGCCAACTTAACCTTCTCATTGTCCTTCATTTCCGACGCCCTAACCCTGTTTAAGACACAAATTATAGGGCTATAACTGTAATTTAACATCGGTAATCGATGAATTGAAGAGTGAATACTACTTACTTGGACCTCCAAACGTAAGCAGCAAGAACCTCAAAAGTGGTGAATTTGAGACCGGATTGTTCAAACAGTGATCTCCTGAACGCTTCCAAGGACTCCTCCTGAACGTGGAAGCACTCCCTCACAACATCACCGGCGTCCGCTTGGTACGGCAAAACCCCCTTCTTCAAACTCAGAAACTCTCCTACCAACGCTGACTCCACCCGGGGCGGGTTCCTCGCTCCCAACAATACCTCACGGTTCCAAACCGGTTCAACCGATATCCGACTCGACCCGCGAGCCAACTCGGCCACCGCATTAAAGAACAAGCTCCCGCCCATACCGTCGTTAAGCGCGTGGTGCATGGCAGCACCCAGCGTGAACCCACCGCACCCAAACACCGTTATTTGGAGTATGCAGGGGTGCTCCATCCCCTCATCGGGTCCCGGATCGGGTACTAACTGCTCAATGAAGCTGAAATCCGGGTCGTCGAGGTAGTTTACCGATTCGAGGGTGATGTCTGCGGCGGTGGCAAGAATGAGGGGAACTCCCTGACCGGCAGCGCACCAGTTCTCGAGGCGGTTGTCATGTAGACGGTAGCGAAGCGTGCCGGCGAGTGGGTAGTAGTGAAAAAGAGCTTGGGAGAGGGAGGAGGAGATGAGGGCGTAGGGGTCGGGGTGGGAGGAAATGTAGAGGCGGAGGTAGCGGAAAGTGAGGCGGAGGTTGGGGTCGTTGTCGAGGGGGGAGAGAGGGAGGGCGTGGTTTTGGGAGAAGGGAGTGCGAGAAGGGAAGACGAGAGTGCGTTGGGAGATTTTGATGGTGTTTGAAGCAGCTTCTTCCATGCTTGACGGTTAATCTAAGCTGTAGCTGCTCAAGCTTTATGTATGCTTCAAACTTGAACTGAAGCTGTTGCTTTCTCCCACCTAACTTAACTAACATTAACATGCTTCGTTCCATGCATTACATGCCATCCAAACACAAAACACGTGGACCTCCCTGCATCTCATCATCTCCACCAACCCCAAAAATCATAAATAACAAAATGAATTTAAGTATTCAAATAAACCAATTTAAAAAGAAAACAATCCTCAAAAGGTCAAGTATAAGGAACAAATATAGTGTCGTAGTTCCAGACTTAATTCTTTATTATTTTTTTATAGTTCGTAAATTTTACTTATAGAATTCAAACAAAAAAAATTATTCTATTTTTACTTTTAGACAAATTAACTATAACCTTTGTAGGCATTAAAGAAATTATTCTAATGTTTTTAGAAAATATTGAAGCATTATTTAAGGCTATATTTATAGCTTGAGTGATGTTATATGAATTATTACTAATTTTTATTATTATTGATTATAAAAAATGAAAATATATGAGAGCACGTGAATGGAGAACAAAATTCTTTACCATGATTGAGATAGCAACAAGCAGAGCAAATTAGATGAGAACAGGGGAAGTTAGTTATTCCAGTAATAGAAATTCTGTTAATTCAGTTTAGTTGGTTATTCTATTTTTGTGCTGTTCTCTGTTTGTCAACAAAATCTATCGGTCTATCATAAAAAATTCTTATAATTTTTTTATTTCAATAATTAATTTTGATTTGGAAGATTATCAATTTGATTTTCAGTAACTTATGTCAATGAAAAATAATGGATTATATTGTTTCCATTTCATTTTCAAAACATCTAAGTCTGGTTCAGGAAAAGAGGAAGAATGATTTTGGGTTATCTACAGATATTAGGTTTAAATCTTAAAAAGAAAGTAATTTGGACGAAAAAATGGATCGGATACATTATTTTAGATCAATTCATCAAGAAATAACAAAGAGTTATTTTTAAATTATCTTTTAATTAAGTATAGTCTTAGAAGATAATTAGACCAAAAATTGAGTACAAGTAGAATGTACTCAATCTGCCTAATAATTACATTATTTATCGTAAAATATATATCAATTAATAGGTAATATTGCTTAATAATATTATAAAATATGAATAATTCATAAAAAATTTTGAGAATATAAGATTTAAAATAAAATTTTGAATTGATATCTTATTCTCATATATTTTGGATAATTTCAAGTATAAATTAGTTTATTTTAAACAATGAAATATTTGGATAAAACATCTCTCACGAAGATAAAAATGAAAAAAATAATGTGAAGATTCAAAATTCAAATAAAAAAAAAGTTTTAAGTTCAAATTCAAAAGATTTAGTGTGATAAAATTTGAAATGGTAAGATTTGAAGAATATTTAATTTGGAAAATATGATATAAGCGCAACTTAAAAAGCAATGATAGGATTTTTATTGATACTTTTGATTCAAGAAGTCACATTAGTTAGCCAAAATTACAGAATTCTTTTTCTCTATTATTGATAGAGAGTAGAACCGTACGCGTACATTCATACAATAACCCAACTCATATGAAAATTACTAAGTAGTATTACATATAAGCATAGATTTTCGATCGATCAAGCATAATCCGACACTAACAAGCCCCTTCA
>NC_029794.2:3798603-3800153 GCF_000816755.2 Arachis ipaensis | reverse complement strand
CAGCATTATTTTTGCATATTTTATAACTGGTAGTTCATAATTAAGAAATGATTATTATTTGTGACCCTCATGACGTGTCTTCTTAGACACTAGCTATGGTATCAGGGATCAATGATGCCGTGGATCAGGCCCGCCAGGACTAAGACGAGTAGTCTTATGTGAGTTTTTCTCAATGAAGAGTGAAGACAACCACGGGAGCACACCGTCATGTTCCTCACTTGAACCAGAATCTTTGGCTGAAGCTGCATTATTAACTGAAGTAGCAATAAGTGGACGAGGCTCAGAATACAAAAAAAATGAGAGAAATACTAACGTAATAAGAATCACACATAACCTCAGTTTTGCCATTATAGTTAATTTATATTTATATATATGTAGCGTGTAACACGCTTATCCTGGAGTATATGTTGTGTTTGTGAATTGAATTCGAAATTGCCTGATATATATAGGCTTTAGCTAACGTTGGTTTCTAGTGTCCCTTGTCCATGCGCATGCATATAGTGTCATTGCATTGCTGCCATGTCAATATTATTTTCCCTTGATAAAAAGTTATATCTAGTTCGGATCTTATACTTTGTACTATTAATCTTTTATCATAGGCATTACATTTGCCATTAACTCGTTATAATAAAGTTCAGGTGTTTCATAGGGATCAAGTAACCATTTAATACAAAAGTCAACTTTAAGTTAATTGGTTCAGCTTATCTACTTTGTGGATAGATAATCCATTAATTTTGTTTCTTATTACCAGTTTGTGTTTTTGTCTGCCCAGTTATATACCAAACAGCGAGCTCCTTGAGGTGTACATTCCATTAAGATCTTGAATCAATGAGTTATTAAATCGTCTGTTAATCCAATTAAAATTTTGTTATATGATCTTCATTCATCAAGCTAATGGTTCTTACATATACCTCATTGTTCAATAGCCTAATCCGAAAAGAAAATGACCACACACTTCCTTAAGTAATGGACTCCACGTTGATATGCGTGCTTCTCTTATGCTTTTCGAATGCGATCACTTTAATTTGTACGCACGTATGTAATGCAAAATCATCGATATAAAGCTTTAATACTTTTGTGGAAATGGACGAAGCTGCTTTTGAGTTGTATTATTATCGTCTACTATATATAAAAATTAAAGTCAATAGAGAAGAGGAACTTATATGGTGATGATGATATATAATTTACTTTTCACTTATTTCGATCACCACCACTTATATAGCATACGCTATTGGATATAATGCTTGTGCGGCTTTTCTTGATTTAAAAAATGGGAGTACTCAAATAAATAAAGACCTTAAAACGTCTTTTTTTTAAATATTTTTTAATAATTAAAATTTAACACATATAATCAATTAAATTGTGTTATTTTTGTCAAAATTAGACTAGATAAATTTATTTGAGAAAAAAAAAATGGTGAATCAAATTTTGAACTGATCTAAATTAATATTATTTTTTATAGAAAATAACTACAATACCCTTATTATAAAAAATAACTAAAATACTCCTAATATATATATATATATTTTAAAAACTCTAAATCCTAACCT
>NC_029794.2:3766779-3798153 GCF_000816755.2 Arachis ipaensis | reverse complement strand
AAAAATAAACGACTAGAATCTAGAATTTAGGATTCTCAAAATTAATATATATATATATATATAATAGAAGTATTTTAGTATTTTCTATAATAAGGGCATTGTAATCATTTTCTATAAAAAATAATATTAATTTAGACCAGTTTAAGATTAGATTCACCATTTTTTCGGTCAAATCAATTTGTCTAGCCTAATTTTGACAAAAATAATACGATTTAATCGATTATATGTGTTAAATTTTAGTTATTAAAAAACATCTTTAAAAAAAGACATTTTAGACGTCTTTATCTGAGTGACTCCCTTAAAAAATAACTATAATCAGGGAATAAGAAAAAGTCTTAGAGACCATTACTTTTATTAAAATCTAAGTCAGTATTTAATCATCAAGAAAAGAGTGGTAATCTCACACTATTAAATATAATTTCATATCATTAAAATATTAATGATGGCTAATTAATAATTACAAATTACAAAATATATTAAACTTTTAGCATTACTGATTTAATAATCCGAATACTAATAAATTAAATCTCCATTTGTGAAATCAATTCAAGTAAAGAGAAGAGTGAAAAGAGCAGATCAAAACGTATCTCTATCAAAACTAATTTAATTTGAAGCTTTCTCATGACTTTAGTTTCTAGTTTAGTAGCATCCACATGCATATAATATAATTTGCTTTTCTTTTTTAAAATTGTTTGACGTGTACATCATCAGTACATGCATGGACGCTAGCTTAAACCTACTATATCTTAACGCAAATTTTGTGATATAAACATATATACGTCCCGGCGTCGCGCTGCTTGTCTTCATTCATCATTTGAGTAGATGTAATCCATATTTTGTAGCCGTTCTAGACCCAAAGAAGACAATGCAGGAACCAATTATATTATAAATATTCAGCTAATTAAGGTAGATAATGTTAGAAAGGGGAGAGTAGGGAGCAATAGGAAAAAGTTCTGAGTATTCAAGTTGTGTAAAATGATACAATATAGAAGGGTATTTATAGGTACTAAAAGAATCGAAATATATAATAAATATTCAGATATATGTTAAATAATACTAATTGATCTTAATTATACTCTAACATCTCTCCTTAAACTCAAGTGGCAATGCAACTTGAGTTTGAAACTTATTTGAAATAACTAAATAAAAAATACATAAACTAATAGAACGGGTGCAGACGGAACTGTCTGAAGAAAGCGCAGATAGAACTGTCGGAAGGAAGCGCAGATGAAACTGCTGGAAGAAAACGCAGAACTGTCAGAAGGAAGCGCAGATGAAACTGCCGGAAGGGAATGCAGACGGAACTGCCAGAAAAGAACGTAGACGAAACTACCGCAAGAGTGGCCAACTGCCAAAAAACTACTGCTGAAAAGATGGCGAACTGTCGAAAAATTGCTGAAAAGTGACAAAGTGCGAAGAGATGACAAACTATCGGCAGGTGATGAAAAGCATCTGGTTTCTCTACGAGAATAAGTAAGTAGTGGATGAGCTAATCGGTGAGGTCAGAAAAGCATTATAGCATTGACCAAAGAGAAGGAAAAAAATGACACGGAAAAAAGTATGAAAAGTACGGTGATTTCACCAAAAGAAAATCAACTTATCCTTCTCAAGGAAGATATCATGACTCTGATACCATGTTAGAAAGGGAAGATGGAACAATAGCAAAAAGGTTTGTAAGTATTCAAGTTGTATAGAATAATACAATATAAAAGGATATTTATATGTGTTAAGAGCGAGAATCGAAATAATAAAGACGTAATATTCTATAATAAATATTCAGATATATTAAATAATGCTAATTAATCCTTATTATACTCTAACAAATAAAAACAAGAACAACTAACGCAGTCCATAGGGGTATCAAAATTCTCCGAAGCGCGGGGATCCCTGCGGGGACTGCTCCGAATGGATACCCGAAGACGGAGAATTTTTTCCGTAGAGATGGGGATGGGGACTAAAATCCCCCCGAGACAGGCACGGGGACCCGAGTGGGGATCCCCGCCCCGTCCCCAATAATTTCCCGAATTCTTGAGTTTATTTAAATATCCTGAATTTATTTATAATACAGGGACTTTTTAGTAATTTCACCTATTGAAAATCCTAATCCGATCCTACCTTATTGAATGTCTTCCATTCTCTCCTACTACTCCACTTAGCGCCGTTTCGAAGCCCCAACTCTTCAAAAAAGTTCAAAACTCCCAATTCTCCATAGTTGTGTCGACAGTCACAACCATAGCAGCATACCCCCTCGCCAGTCGTTATCGGTCACTCTTCCTGCTCAGTGCTTACCCCCATATGGACTATGATTTGTTATATTGTATTTCTAGACTTATAATCTTGGATAAGATATGTTTGTAATAATGTTTTGTAGTTTTTTTTTTTTTAATTTTTCACTATAATTTTTATATAAATAATGTTCAACATAGGAAAATAAGAAATGGGGCTCTACGAAAAACACGGAAAATGCGAAAAATAGGAATAGAGATGATTATCCCCCATAGCGAGAATCGAGGCACAGATGGGGATCAATTCTGGAGCGGGGACAGGAAGCAGGGAGGCATCCCCGCCCCCGCTCCGCCTCATTGACATCCCTAGCAGTCCACACTACTCATTAGCTAATTAATATATTTGATGACGCGTCATCATTTGTCTATTATTAAAAGAATGCTTTAGCTAGTTTGAGATGCAGTCTTGCTTTACAAGAAACAAACAAAATATGGATTTAGCTTTTAAATTTGAAGGTATATATATTGATATATTGATTATTGAGTCACCAATGTACTAAGTTCGTAAATCACTGGAGGAATCAAATCACGCAAATTTGTACTATCTCATCCGCTATTCTTCTCACTCAATATAGCTGCATGAACTTCGAACGAAATTACAATATAGCATATAAATGTTTGTGTGTAATATAATCAATTAAACACAACAATTAATTAATTTATTTTGTCAGTAAAGGTAAAAATGGCGAAACAATGCTTGTGGATATGGCTTTTACTGGTAATGGTAATGTTGTCATTTTTATTTTACGAGTGTCGTCCTATGAATATGATGATGATTTTTTTTTTCGGTTTACAATATGATGATTTTTTTTTAAAGAAAACCGGTTTGGAAAGACCTGCCCCGGTTCCACAACAAAAACTGAAGCCGTGCTCTAACGGAAAAGGATGAAATGGTTTGAATATTCATGGTGTCTCCACTGCATGGTATATGGTACCACTTTCAACTCCTGCGGATGCTTTGGAACTTCAATTGCGACCGAGGACTCCCAGTGCTGCCTCGTCTATACTTCCCCTTCGTCGTAGTTCGGAACGGTTCTCATGGACTTCGTTGCCTTGTGTTGTGGAGCTGCCCTTTAAATCCAAGGTAGAGAGAGTAATCTCAAGAGCAAACATCTCTGCTGCTCTAAATTCAAATGCGAGATGGCCTGCATTTTGTCTTTGATTCTCTGCGTTGATCTGCTGATCCTCCCTTGTTTCATTCCTTTCAATTTGATGCCTCGTGGAGCTTCCTTGAATGGTTTGTGTCTTCCTTCCCCAAAGCCCCGATGTAAGCTGCTTTCCTTTATTTGTCTGTTGCCTAATTCTGTTTGGAGCCTACACCCAACATGTAGATGTGTTCGATCCAATCCTGCTAGTTAGACGAGCCTCCTTCCGAAGTATGTCATGTATCGGATTAGGCGGGTTCCCAGGCCAATTCCTATCAAGCTTTCGCTCCTCTTCCATTGCTGCCGCCATGTGTGCCAGTTGGTTCCCCTCCCTGGGGGTCCAGGTAAGTCCACAATTCTCCACTTCTTTCATCTAGTCTAGAATATCTCTTAGAATGGGTTTCGCTTCGCCTCCTATGCTGTTTGATTTTAGAGCTTGTACCATGAGAAGGCTATCTGATTCAATTAAAATTTTATTTAACCTAAGGTTTCTGGCTAGGATGATTGCATTTCTAATCGTTGTTGCCTCTGCTGTTAGGGCTGAGCTTGCGATGATTCCATTCGTAGCACCCATGATGAATCTCCCCCTGTTGTCTCCGATCATTGTTGCTGTTGCTCCTTCTCCTGAGTTGCGGTTGAAGGTTGCATCCACATTGGCCTTGATCCACTCCCCTGGTGGTGGCTTCCAGGTAGCTTCTCTCCTTTTCTTTGCCATTTTAGTATTTGTTGCTATTTGTTTCTCATCATTGGTTGCTGCTGTAAATTCTTTCTCCAGTGCGTTGGCTCTTCTGATTGTAGTCTTAGGATCGACTGCTATATTCTGAAAATAAGTGCTGTTTCTTGCTTTGCATAACTCCCAACACAAAAAATCAATTTTATTGATCATTATGTCCTAATTCTTGTCCTTGTCTGCTCTAATTTTTCTCACATTCATAAGAAACCAGTTCCCAAAAGTTGAGATAGTTTCTGTTGATTGACTGAGTTGGCATTGAGCCCCAAGCCAGGCTGCCCTAGTCCAGAAACATAGTAAGAGGGTATGTTCTATAGTTTCAACGCTCTCATTGCAAATAAGGCAGATTAGATTCCTTGTGAGTTTTTTTTCTAAATATATTGGCCCCACCTGGTAGGATATTCTGAGCCGCCCTCCACATAAACATTTTTATTTTCTGTGTTACCTGAAGTTTCCATAATTCTGCCCACACCTCCTTGTCCTCTCCACTTGTTGATGGTGCATTCAAATTTTGTTCGTTCTCCTCCTTCCTAGCAGCATGATATCCCGTCCTAACCGAGTAGCATCCATCTAACTTATACGGCCATTTCAGAGTATCCTCTCTATCTATTAAGCTTATCGGGGTTCTGAGAATCTTGTTGGCTATATCAATCGAAAAAATCCTTTTGATCTTTACTTCGTCCCAATCTTCTCCTCATTTTTTCAGCTCTTGCACTACGCTTATCTCCTAATTTCTCCCTCTGAAAATCCTCCCCATGCCGTAAACCCAGGAATCCTCCCAAATATTGATAGTTCTGCCATTACCAACCATCTACTTTCCTTTCCTTGTCAAGAAATCTCTCCCTTGTATGATGCTTTTCCATACCCAAGAAGAACCTTCTTGTACTCTCGCCTCCCAAAAGCATTCACTTGAGAAATAAATGGCTTTGATTATTTTAACCCAAATTACCTCTGGTTCTTCTAAAATCTTCCATGCATGCTTTACCAACAGGGCCAGATTTTGATGTTGAAAATCTTTGAAGCCTAATTCTCCCTCTCTTTTGCTTTCACAAATCTTCCTCCAACCTTTTCAATGGATGCTAGATTCCTTATTATTATAACTCCACCAGAATTTTGCAGCTTTGGCACCTAATTTTCTACAAAAACCTTTAGGAAATAAGACCACATTCATAGCATAGGCTGGAATGGCTTGAACCACTGATTTGATGAGGGTTTCTTTTCCAGCTTGATTGAGTAAATTTTCTTTCCATCCTTCTAGTTTGCTCATTACCCTCTCTTCTATCCAAGCTAAGGTTTTTCTTTTTGATCTCCCCCAATGAGTTGGTAATCCCAAATATTTGCCCGGGTTGTCCCATTTGCTCATGCCCATAATCTCCTCTATGTCCACTCTAGCTTGTAAGGCCACTTGCTTGCTAAAAGTGATCCCTAACTTCTGTAAGTTTATTTTTTGCCCTGATGCCTCAGTATATTGGTTGAGGATAGAAATAATTTGGTATGCCTCCTCGACATTTGCTTCAGCCAAAATAATACAATCGTATGCAAAAAGAAGGTGTGTGAGCGTAGGTGCCGTTGGTGCTATCTTAAAACCTTTAATCCTTCCTTGCTCTTGTGCTTCTTTCATCAAAATAGTGAGGACTTTCGCCGCTAGGATGAACAAGTAAGGTGATAACGGGTCCCCCTGTCTGAGTCCTCTACTAGGAATGTTTTTTCTTGAAAGAACTCCATTCACTTTAAAACGGTAGGACGTTGTGGTGATGTACTCCATGATGAGCTTGACCTAACTCGGATGAAATCCGAAGGCTTTCAGCACCAATTCAATAAAATCCCACTCCATTCGGTCATAAGCTTTGTTCATGTCGAGCTTAATTGCCATATTCTTCGACCCACTGCTTCTTCTTTTATCCAACCTATGATATACTTCTTGTACAATTATTATGTTGTCTTGTATGAGCCTGTTGCTCACAAACGCACTTTGGATAGGTGAGACAATGTCATTAAGCATGTTTTTCAGTCTCTTCACCAAGCTCTTGGTAATTACTTTATAAATGAAATTGCAGCAGCTAATAGGACTCACCTGATTATGATTTTCTGGTCTCTTGACCTTGGGAATGAGCACAACCGTGGTTTCACTTATGTCCAGATGGATCTTTCTATTTTCAAAAAAATCTTTCACCACTGCAACTAAATCTTCCTTAACCACCTCCCAGTGACTTTGAAAAAACTTTCTGTTTAAACCATCTGTGCCTAGGGCTTTGAGACCTCCCATGCTAAAGATAGTTTCTCTTACTTCTTCTTCCCTCACCTCTCTTGTGAGCTTCTCATTCATCTTCTGTGTTACTCTTTTTGACACTTTTTGGATGCATTGATCTACGCCTTCTCTTACGGATTTAGTGAAAAGGTTGGAGAAGTGATCTTCTATCATTCTCATTATGGCTGAATTGTCGGTCACCCAGTTTCCACTGCTGTCCTTTATTCTCTCAAGTCTATTTCTATCCTTTCTTTGCAGAGTAGTGGCATGAAAGAAGGCCGTATTGCTATCTCCCCATTTTAACCATTCGAGTCTTGATCTCTGACCTCAATATTTCTCTTCTTGCTTCCATAATTATTCTATCCTCTTTTTGATGGTCTGCGACAGTTCCTGCTGCTGCTTGATCATGCTTGAGTTTTGGAGGTTTTGGAGTTCTTCCTGTAATCTTGCTATTTCCCTGTCAGCTTTAATAAAATTTCTCCTGCTCTAACCTTTGAGCTCCTTTTTACAGCTTTCCACTCTCTCAATCAAGTTCTTCCATTTGTTTCTTTCTCTTGCGCATCTATTCCAACCCCTTCTAACCACTTCTTTGCATTCTCAGTGATTTTTCCAATGTACTTCATACTTGAAATATCTTGGGCACTTCTTCTTCGACTCTAGAGTAAGAATGAGCTAGCAGTGGTCTGAGCTTATAGCTGGCCTAGTTTCTAACATAGCATGCTGATAGATAAGCCTCCATTTCCAGTTTGCTAGGCCGCGGCCAATCCTTTCCTTGGTAAGCCATGCCTTGGGCTGCTTGGCTTGGGATGTAGACCTTCTTTTTTATCTTGGCTAATAATATCATTGAAATCTCCGATAAATAGCTGTGGTATTAGCTCACTATCTCGGTTTTCAGCCATTTTCGTCCAAAGAAGCCTTCTTTGAGCGAATTTCGGACTACCATATATAAATTTACACTTCCATTTGTTGCCTTTCCTGTCGTTAATATTAGTAGCAATAAGTTTATCAGACCAAGAGTAAACATCAAGATCAATACTTTCATTCCAAAATAAACAAAGGCCCTCGGACAAACCCCGGGGTTCCACATTAAATTAGCTAGTAAATTTGAGTTTCTTCTTAATGCTCCTAATACATTTCTCCTTAGCTTTAGTTTCCATTAAAAACACTACGGTCGGCTTTATCTGTTTGCACAGATTTCTTAGTTCCGAAACTGTCGCAGGCACCGCTAGCCCCCAACAGTTCTAGCTTAAGATGGTCATGGCTGAGGGTGGGGCATGGTAAGGCCCACTAATGCACCACTATTTCGTGGTATATTTTGTACTTAATTGAGTGGATTTTATCCACTAAACTCACACTTATTCATATAATTCGCATGTTTTACATTTTCCTTGCTAATTCTGTGCTATGATTGAAAACATGCTTCTTTGGCCTTAAAATTGTTAATTATTAATCCTCTCCCATTACCATTCAATGCCGTGATCTGTGCGTTAAGTGTTTTCAGGCTTTATGGGCAAGGAATGGCTTAGAGGTTAGAAAGGAAGCTTGCAAAAATGGAAGAAACACAAGAAACCAAGGAGCTGACCAGCGAGAAACGACGCGTGCGCGTACCTGACGCGTGCGCGTGATTTGGAGAAATTCACAGCGACGCGTGCGCGTACCTGACGCGTACGCGTGACATGCGCTACCTGCAGAAATCGTAGAAAATGCTGGGGGCGATTTTGGGCTGAGTTTGGACCCAGTTTTCGGCCCAGAAACGCATACTAAAGCCAGGGGACAAACAGAGACTCAAGAGACATTGAATCATACTTTCATTCACATAATTTTAGGTTTTAGATGTAGTTTTCTAGAGAGAGAGACTCTCTCCTCTCTCTAGGTTTAGGATTTCTCTTAGTTTTAGGTTTATTTCTTCTCAATTCCAGGTTCAATGTTCCTTTAATTTAGTTTCTCTTCTACTTTTATTTATTCTAGCATTCTAGTTATTTATTTTCCCAATTTGGTTTATGAACTCCATGTTAGATTTGATTTCTTCATTTAAATGCAATTTGAGGTATTTCATATTTATGATTTTAATTTAGCTTTTTACATTCTTAGCTTGAATTGATTAATTGGAGACTCTTGAGTTATCAAAGGTCTTTTATTAATTGGTATTTGAGACTTGCTAGTTGATTTAAATACCAATAACTCTAGTCTTTTCTTGAGAGTTGACTAGGACTTGAGGAATCAAATTGATCTATCCACTTGACTTACCTTCATAGTTAGAGGTTAACTAAGTGGGAGCAAAAGACAATTACTATCATAATTGATGATGATAATGAGGATAGGAATTCCAATTCTCAATACCTGTTAAGACTTTTCTTAATTGTTAATTTATTTTCTTGTTATTTTACTTCCTTGTTCCTTATTTCAAAAATCCAAAAAAATATATTTTTCCATAACCAAAAATAACTATACCTCCTTGCAATTCCTTGAAAGATGACCCGAGGTTTAAATACTTCGGTTATTAATTTTTTTGGGTTTGCTTTAGTGACAACTAAGTTTTTGTACGAAAGGATTCTTTGTTGGTTTAGAAACTATACTAGCAACGAGAGTTTATATTGTGAAATTCTTTACCACACAAAAGTCTGTTCGTCAAAATGGCGCCGTTGCGGGGGAATTGCAAACGTGTGCCTTATTATTGGTTATTGTAAATATTTGCTTTTTCGTTTCTTTGTTAGTATTTCTAGTTTTAGGAGTTTATTTTCATTAATTTTTATTAGTTTTTATTTTTACTTGCTACTATGAATTCTCACCCCTTTGGCTATGAGTTTAGTTCTAATTATGTTGTAGGAAATGGCGATTACAATGGGAACATGCATCAAGGATAGGACAATCAAAGATGGGAGGAGGCACAAGGATCTGATCAACCCTCTTGGCAACAACCACCTCCAATGGACTATCAACAACCATTCTATGATGTATACCAAGATAATGGTTATGGTGGACCTGTTCGTGACAATCAACAACCACCACAAAATACCTATGAACCCCCTCCTCAACATAGCTTTGAACCCCAATACTCACGAGCCCCCTACTACCAAACACCATCATATGACCCTAACCCTTATCCACCACAACCACCACCTCAATATACACCATCTCCATACCCTTTTCAAGAAGAACCACCTTCCTATCATGAGCCTTTTCTCCCAACAAATGAACCCTCCTATCTACCCCAACCTCCATTGGATAACAACACTCTTAGTGTTATTCACCAAAGACAAAAGACCATGGAGAACACACTTAACTCTATCTTAAACGGTCTGACCATTGCTTTACAAGATCTCGCCTCACAGATTGGATCATTGAATACCCCTAACAATCAACCTTCGAGCTCTAGTGCACTTCCTTTTCAACCACATAATGATCTTTCTATCCCATCACCACCCTCCATGGAAGAGCACCCACATCCATCAATCCAAGAGCAGCATGATCCCAATTATGCTACTGACCCAGAACAAGAGAGAAGGGATCGTCTTAGGGACGCAATGGATCGGTTACACGCAGCTTTATTTCCAGAGGAGCAAGAGGAAGCCCAAAATTTGGAGGTAGGAGAGACCTTTGAGGAAAGTTGTCATGAAGGGGAAGACATCAAGGAGGAGTCTGATTTTGTACTAGAGCAAGAGGAGAAAGACAAAACTATCGAAGAGGAAGAAGTGGTTGAAGATTTAGGAGATGCAGAACCTCCATGGGAACCTCAATGTATAGAGCCTCCTTCCAAGACGGGTTGAATTTGATGTTGAGGATGGTGTACAACCTCCGAGGCAAATCATGGTTGAAGACTTTCTAGAGGTTGATCAAGAGATGGAGATTAAAGAAGAAGAAGCACAACCTCCCATGCCCTTGGTAAGTAATGAAGAAGAGAATGAATTGGAAGAAAGCTACCAAGATGAAGTGGTTGAAATTGAAGAAGCTTGCAAGAAGGTGGAAGTTGTCAAGGAAGAGCTCAAGAAAATGGAGCTGGAAATCACCTTGCCAAAGTTGTTGGAGACCTCTCCCCCAAAGCCATCACCATCCATTCCTTCATTCAAGTGGGTAAATCTTTCATCTCTAAGCTTAATTAGCCCACTTGAATATGCTTTGCTTGAGACGGATTGGTAACTTAGAGCTCTTTGTGGCTATAAGAGTAAGAGGGAGATGGTTAGTGGTAAGAGTTGTCATGCAAGGTTCAATATGGTTGCATGCTCCAAATTGAAGTACAAGGATTGGTACAATTCTCAATTGAATGGGTATAGGAAGTTGTTTGGATGTTTCCGTGAGAATTCCAATTACTCACCACCCAAGTGGAAAAATGATGATCAATAAGAAGACGGGTGCAAAAGCAAGGTCTGGGACCCCAGAATTCATTCTGGCAATCAACACTTAAGGGGCCTTGTCACTTGCTTTAACTTGCTCGAAGGCTCTATGTGCCTAGTTTGGGACCCCAGAGGCTATTGGAATTGCAAACATTAGTGGGGATTCCAGGATGAGTTCATCAAGCACAAGCCACCATGACAGGGAACTCACCAAATTTCCAACTTAAGGACTTTAACTAAAAGTGCTAGGTGGGAGACAACCCACCATGAATGGCCACCGAGAAGGGAAACGAGAAACTTCTATATATGGCGACAGACAAGTCCATCTGCACAATCTATGGAGAAAAGCATCAATTGGAGCCACCCGTCCACTTGCACATCTTAGCATGCACCGAGGACGGTGCAACCTTTAAGTGTGGGGAGGTCGATACCGACTTCCGTGGGTTAGTTACTTCCTATTTCAACACCAATATTTAATTTTCTTTGTTAATTCGTTGTTGCATTTGCATGTTTGTTTGATTTTGTGCATATTTTACCACTACTTGATTAAAGTAATGAGTTTCTTTTCAAGACCCTTTTTATAGTATTTCACTAATTTAAATTGAAAATTTGTGTTAAACTTGTTTGAAGACTGTAATTTGGAACATAAAACATAGTTTATAGCTAAGAACACACAACCTGTGAGATTTTGAGCTTAATTATATGGTTACATTATTTAACCATAATATTTTATTCTTGTGTGTTTTCTTATCTATGATTGCAATCTTTGCTTTGTTCCATTCTATATGTCCATTGTTTAGTATATTTACATGCTTGCATATGATTGAGGCCATTATTTGTTATTAACTCACCTATCCCAAATAGCTTACCCTTTCAATCACCTTTGTTTGCCACTTTGAGCCTTTTAATCCCCTTTGTTCTTTATATTTTACCACATCACTAGCCTTAAGCGAATAAACAATTAATTACCCCAATTGAATCTTTAGTTAGCTTAAGATAGAGATTGTGTGTCAATTAAGTGTGGGGAACTGTGGGAACTTGGGTTGATGAAAGTGTGCTGTGTTTCATTGACAAAATATTGGGAATTTGGGTGCATACTCATATGAGACCAGAAAAAGAAAATTAAAAACTCATGTGCATTGATATGCTATGTTTACTTTCATATTAAAAAAGAAAGAACCAAAAATATTCAAATAAATAAATAATTAAATAAGGGGACAAAATTACCCCAATGCTAAGTTTAATAAAAGATCAATGCATATGTGATAAAATTAGTAAAAAAAATTTGGTACATGAATATGTGAGGCAAAAGTGGGAATTATGGGTAGCTAGGCATAATTTTAGAGTTACATAGAGTGTGTGTATGTTATGTGAAAGCTTAGGTTAGTCAAAGATTCATATTATAGCTCACTTGGCCATACATATGTCCTCACCCTTACCTTAGCCCCATTACAACCTTGAAAAGACCTCTTGATATTTGCATTGGTATACTAAATTTTGTTGATTGGTTAGATGTAGAACAAATTCTAGAAAGCATGACTAGAGAAGGGTAGAGTGATTAACCCTAGACACTTGAGAGATTAGAGTGCATATACACTACTAGTGAGGGTTCAATGCTTGATTCTATGTTCCCTACTTTCATGAGCTATCTTCTTAGAAGTTTACTTGTCTTTTATTGTATGCTTTGAATTAGTGGAATCTGATTTATGTTTGTCTGAAGGAACTTATTTACTTTTGACCAAGTAGATAGAATCATCTTAGCATATAGTTGCATTCATATATAGGTTACATTTCATGAGTCTTACTTTCCCCCTTTCATTCTTTATATCTCCTTGAGCTTAGCATGAGGATATGCTAATGTTTAAGTGTAGAGAGATTTGATGCACCACTATTTCGTGGTACATTTTGTACTTAATTGAGTAGATTTTATCCACTAAACTCACACTTATTCATATAATTCGCATGTTTTACATTTTCCTTCCTAATTCTGTGCTATGATTGAAAATATGCTTCTTTGGCCTTAAAATTGTTTATTATTAATCCTCTCTCATTACCATTCGATGTCGTGATCTGTGCGTTAAGTGTTTTCAGGCTTTATGGGGCTGGAATGGCTTAGAGGATAGAAAGAAAGCTTGCAAAAATGGAAGAAACACAAGAAACCAAGGAGCTAACCAGCGAGGAACGACGCGTGCGCGTACCTGACGCGTACACGTGACACGCGAAGATGATCATCGATAGGGGTGTCCGTGGATCGGATCGGATCGGATATGGCCGAAAATTCGATCCGATCCGCACAATTTCCATCGGATCGTATCGGATATGATATCCGCACTTTTTAATGCCGGATCCGATCTGATCCGATCCGCACATTTGCGGATCGGATCGGATCGGATATCGGATATATCCGCATAATTAAACATTCTCTTTTTAATCATATTTCTATGTAAAAGAATTCGATAAAAATATTTCTTTCATACTTTTAAACTTATTTATTCCTAAAATATTTTTAATCAAACTCTCTCTAAATAATAAAAATAAAATAATACAATATATGAATAATAATTACTAACTAAAACATACAAACAATTAAATATAATATCAAACATATATATTTTTTATTTTTTAATTATTATTGTGCGGATTTGCGGATCCGCGGATCGGATATGCGGATGTAGAGCAGATATCCGCGATCCGATCCGATCAATTTTCGGATCGGATCATATCCGCAATTTTCGGATCGGATACCGATATTTATCGCGGATCTGCGGATACGATCCGATCCATGGACACCCCTAATCATCGACGCGTACGCGTGACTGACGCGTACGCGTGACATGCGCTACCTGCAGAAATTGCAGAAAACGCTGGGGCAATTTTGGGCTGAGTTTGGACCCAATTTTCGGCCCAGAAATGCAGACTAAAGCCAGGAGACAAGCAGAGACTCAAGAGACATTGAATCATACTTTCATTCACATAATTTTATGTTTTAAATGTAGTTTTCTAGAGAGAGAGAGAGGCTTTCTCCTCTCTCTAGGTTTTAGGATCTCTCTTAGTTTTAGGTTTATTTCTTCTCAATTCCAGGTTCAATGTTCCTTTAATTTAGTTTCTCTTCTACTTTTATTTATTCTAGCATTCTAGTTATTTATTTTCCTAATTTGGTTTATGAACTCCATGTTAGATTTGATTTCTTCATTTAAATGCAATTTGAGGTATTTCATATTTATGATTTTAATTTACCTTTTTACATTCTTAGCTTGAATTGATTAATTGGAGACTCTTGAGTTATCAAAGGTCTTTTATTGATTGGTATTTGAGACTTGCTAGTTGATTTGAATTCCAATTACTCTAGTCTTTCCTTGAGAGTTGACTAGGATTTGAGGAATCAAATTGATCTATCCACTTGACTTACCTTCATAGTTAGAGGTTAACTAAGTGGGAGTAAAAGACAATTACTATCATAATTGATGATGATAATGAGGATAGGAATTCCAATTCAATACCTGTTAAGACTTTTCTTAATTGTTAATTTATTTTCTTGTTATTTTACATCCTTGTTCCTCATTTCAAAAACCCAAAAATATACTTTTTCATAACCAATAATAACTACACCTCCCTGCAATTCCTTGAGAGACAACCCGAGGTTTAAATACTTCGGTTATTAATTTTTATTGGGTTTGCTTTAGTGACAACCAAGTTTTTGTACGAAATGATTCTTTGTTGGTTTAGAAACTATACTAGCAACGAGAGTTTATATTGTGAAATTCTTTACCACACAAAAGTCCGTTCGTCAAAATGGCGCCGTTGCCAGGGAATTGCAAACATGTGCCTTATTATTGGTTATTGTAAATATTTGCTTTTTCGTTTCTTTGTTAGTATTTCTAGTTTTAGAAGTTTATTTTCATTAATTTTTATTAGTTTTTGTTTTTACTTGCTACTATGAATTCTCACCCCTTTGGCTATGAGTTTAGTTCTAATTATATTGTAGGAAATGGCGATTACAATGGGAACATGCATCAAGGATGGGACAACCAAAGATGGGGAGGAGGCACAAGGATCTGATCAACCCTCTTGGCAACAACCACCTCCAATGGACTATCAACAACCATTCTATTATGCATACCAAGACAATGGTTATGGTGGACCTCTTCATGACAATCAACAACCACCACAAAATACCTATGAACCCCCTCCTCAACATAGCTTTGAACCCCAATACTCACGAGCCCCCTACTACCAAACACCATCATATGACCCTAACCCTTATCCACCACAACCACCACCTCAATATACACCATCTCCATACCCTTATCAAGAAGAACCACCTTCCTATCATGAGCCCTTTCTCCCAACAAATGAACCCTCCTATCTACCCCAACCTCCATTGGATAACAACACTCTTAGTGTTATTCACCAAAGACAAAAGACCATGGAGAACACACTTAACTCTACCTTAAACGGTCTGACCATTGCTTTACAAGCTCTCACCTCACAGATTGGATCATTGAATACCCCCAACAATCAACCCTCAAGCTCTAGTACACTTCTTTTTCAACCACATAATGATCTTTCCATCCCATCACCACCCTCCATGGAAGAGCACCAACATCCATCAATCCAAGAGCAGCATGATCCCAATTATGCTACTGACCCAGAACAAGAGAGAAGGGATCGTCTTAGTGACGCAATGGATCGGTTACACGCAGCTTTATTTCCAGAGGAGCAAGAGGAGGCCCAAAATGTGGAGGCAGGAGAGACCCTTGAGGAAAGTTGTCATGAAGGGGAAGACATCAAGGAGGAGTCTGATTTTGTACTAGAGCAAGAGAAGAAAGCTGAAACTATCGAAGAGGAAGAAGTGGTTGAAGATTTAGGAGATGCGAAACCTCCATGGGAACCTCAATGCATAGAGCCTCCTTACAAGATGGTTGAATTTGATGTTGAGGAGCGTATACAACCTCCGAGGCATATCATGGTTGATGACTTTACAGAGATTGATCAAGAGATGGAGATTAAAGAAGAAGAAACACAACCTCCCATGCCCTTGGTAAGTAATGAAGAAGAGATTGAATTGGAAGAAAGCTACTAAGATGAAGAAGTTGAAATTGAAGAAGCTTGCAAGGAGGTGGAAGTTGTCAAGGAAGAGCTCAAGAAAATGGAGCTGGAAATCACCTTGCCAAAGTTGTTGGAGACCTCTCCCCCAAAGCCATCACCATCCATTCCTTCATTCAAGTGGGTAAATCTTTCATCTCTAAGCTTAATTAGCCCACTTGAATATGCTTTGCTTGAGACGGATGGGAAACTTAGAGCTCTTTGTGGCTATAAGAGTAAGAGGGAGATGGTTAGTGGTAAGAGTTTTCATGCAAGGTTCAATACGGTTGCATGATCCAAATTGAAGTACAAGGATTGGTACAATTCTCAATTGAATGGGTCTCGGAAGTTGTTTGGATGTCTCCGTGAGAATTCCAATTACTCACCACCCAAGTGGAAAAATGATGATCAACAAGAAGACGGGTGCAAAAGCAAGGTCTGGGACCCCAGAATTCATTCTGGCAATCAACACTTAAGGGGCCTTGTCACTTACTTTAACTTGCTCGAAGTCTCTATGTGCCTAGTTTGGGACCCCAGAGGCTATTGGAATTGCAAATATTGGTGGGGATTCCAGGATGAGTTCATCAAGCACAAGCCACCATGACAGGGAACTCACCAAATGTCCAACTTAAGGACTTTAACTAAAAGTGCTAGGTGGGAGACAACCCACCATGAATGGCCACCGAGAAGGGAAACGAGAAACTTCTATATATGGCGACAGACAAGTCCATCTGCACAATCTATGGAGAAAAGCATCAATTGGAGCCACCCGTCCACTTGCACATCTTAGCATGCACCGAGGACGGTGCAACCTTTAAGTGTGGGGAGGTCGATACCGACTTCCGTGGGTTAGTTACTTCCTATTTCAACACCAATATTTAATTTTCTTTGTTAATTCGTTGTTGCATTTGCATGTTTGTTTGATTTTGTGCATATTTTACCACTACTTGATTAAAGTAATGAGTTTCTTTTCAAGACCCTTTTTATAGTATTTCACTAATTTAAATTGAAAATTTGTGTTAAACTTGTTTGAAGACTGTAATTTGGAACATAAAACATAGTTTATAGCTAAGAACACACAACCTGTGAGATTTTGAGCTTAATTATATGGTTATATTATTTAACCATAATATTTTATTCTTGTGTGTTTTCTTATCTATGATTGCAATCTTTGCTTTGTTCCATTCTATATGTCCATTGTTTAGTATATTTACATGCTTGCATATGATTGAGGCCATTATTTGTTATTAGCTCACCTATCCCAAATAGCCTACCCTTTCAATCATCTTTGTTTGCCACTTTGAGCCTTTTAATCCCCTTTGTTCTTTATATTTTACCACATCACTAGCCTTAAGTGGAAAAATAATTAATTACCCCAATTGAATCTTTGGTTAGCTTAAGATAGAGATTGTGTGTCAATTAAGTGTGGAGAACTGTGGGAACTAGGGTCGATGAAAGTGTGCTGTGTTTCATTGACAAAATATTGGGAATTTGGGTGCATACTCATATGAGACCAGAAAAAGAAAATTAAAAACTCATGTGCATTGATATGCTATGTTTACTTTCATATTAAAAAAAAAAAACCAAAAATATTCAAATAAATAAATAATTAAATAAGGGGACAAAATTACCCCAATACTAAGTTTAATAAAAGATCAATGCATATGTGATAAAATTAGTAAAAAAAATTTGGTACATGAATATGTGAGGCAAAAGTGGGAATTATGGGTAGCTAGGCATAATTTTAGAGTTACATAGAGTGTGTGTATGTTAGGTGAAAGCTTAGGTTAGTTAAAGATTCATATTATAGCTCACTTGGTCATACATATATCCTCACCCTTACCTTAGCCCCATTACAACCTTGAAAAGACCTCATGATATTTGCATCGGTATACTAAATTTTGTTGATTTGTTAGATGAAGAACAAATTCTAGAAAGTATGACTAGAGAAGGGTAGAGTGATTAACCCTAGACACTTGAGAGATTAGAGTGCATATACACTACTAGTGAGGGTTCAATGCTTGATTCTATGTTCCCTACTTTCATGAGCTATCTTCTTAGAAGTTTACTTGTCTTTTATTGTATGCTTTGAATTAGTGGAATCTGATTTATGTTTGTCTGAAGGAACTTATTTACTTTTGACCAAGTAGACAGAACCATCTTAGCATATAGTTGCATTCATATATAGGTTGCATTTCATGAGTCTTACTTTCTCCCATTCATTCTTTATATCTCCTTGAGCTTAGCATGAGGATATGCTAATGTTTAAGTATGGGGAGATTTGATGCACCACTTTTTCGTGGTACATTTTGTACTTAATTGAGTGGATTTTATCCACTAAACTCACACTTATTCATATAATTTGCATGTTTTACATTTTCCTTCCTAATTTTGTGCTATAATGGAAAACATGCTTCTTTGACCTTAAAATTGTTAATTATTAATCCTCTCTCATTACCATTCGATGCCGTGATCTGTGCGTTAAGTGTTTTCAGGCTTTATGGGGCAGGAATGGCTTAGAGGATAGAAAGGAAGCTTGCAAAAATGGAAGAAACACAAGAAACCAAGGAGCTGACCAGCGAGGAACGACGTGTGCGCGTACCTGACGCGTGCGCGTGATTTGGAGAAATTCACAGCAACGCATGCGTGTACCTGACACGTACGCATGACTGACGCATACGCGTGACATGCGCTACCTGCAGAAATCGCAGAAAACGCTGGGGGAAATTTTGGGCTGAGTTTGGACCCAATTTTCGGCCCAGAAACGCAGACTAAAGCCAGGGGACAAGCAGAGACTCAAGAGACATTGAATCATACTTTCATTCACAAAATTTTAGGTTTTAGATGTAGTTTTCTAGAGAGAGAGAGGCTCTCTCCTTTCTCTAGGTTTTAGGATTTCTCTTAGTTTTAGGTTTATTTCTTCTCAATTCCAGGTTCAATGTTCCTTTAATTTAGTTTCTCTTCTACTTTTATTTATTCTAGCATTCTAGTTATTTATTTTCCCAATTTGGTTTATGAACTCCATGTTAGATTTGATTTCTTCATTTAAATGCAATTTGAGGTATTTCATATTTATGATTTTAATTAAGCTTTTTACATTCTTAGCTTGAATTGATTAATTGGAGACTCTTGAGTTATCAAAGGTCTTTTATTGATTGGTATTTGAGACTTCCTAGTTGATTTGAATTCCAATAACTCTAGTCTTTCCTTGAGAGTTGACTAGGACTTGAGGAATAAATTGATCTATCCACTTGACTTACCTTCATAGTTAGAGGTTAACTAAGTGGGAGCAAAAGACAATTACTATCATAATTGATGATGATAATGAGGATAGGAATTCCAATTCTCAATACCTGTTAAGACTTTTCTTAATTGTTAATTTATTTTCTTGTTATTTTACTTCCTTGTTCCTTATTTCAAAAACCCAAAAATATACTTTTCCATAACCAAAAATAACTATACCTCCCTACAATTCCTTGAGAGATGACCCGAGGTTTAAATACTTTGGTTATTAATTTTTTTGGGTTTGCTTTAGTGACAACCAAGTTTTTGTACGAAAGGATTCCTTGTTGGTTTAGAAACTATACTAGCAACGAGAGTTTATATTGTGAAATTCTTTACCACACAAAAGTCCGTTCGTCAAAATGGCGTCGTTGCCGGGGAATTGCAAACGTGTGCCTTATTATTGGTTATTGTAAATATTTGTTTTTTCATTTCTTTGTTAGTATTTCTAGTTTTAGGAGTTTATTTTCATTAATTTTTATTAGTTTTTGTTTTTACTTGCTACTATGAATTCTCACCCCTTTGACTATGAGTTTAGTTCTAATTATGTTGTAGGAAATGGCGATTACAATGGGAACATGCATCAAGAATGGGACAATCAAAGATGGGAGGAGCCACAAGGATCTGATGTTTACTTTTGAATTCACTTACTCTGCTACTTTCTGTACGCCTACTTTCACTCTCTATATTGTGATCGTGTTCTCCACGTGCTCTTTCTTCCATCTCTTGTCCTTCTGAGTTTTCTTCTTTGTTCATCCCTGTCCCTCTGTTGAAAATTGCTCTAATTGGGTTCACTCCTAACCCAGGTTCATACCTGGGTCTCAGAGGATCCCAGCTAGCTATTGCTAGCTCCTTTTTATATTCTTTCTTTCCATGTCCTATGATACCGCATCTCAGGCAGTAGCAGTCTTGGAGTCTTTCATATTTGAACTCTATCCATGTTTTTTGTCGTTCTTCTCTAGCCATCCAGAATCCCGTAGGGAAGGGTTTTGAAATGTTTATGGCCAGTCTTACTCTTAGGAAGGTTCTGACAAATATATTTCTTCTTTTCGGATCCTCTTCTTCAACCACTACTCCTAGCATATTGCCAATGGTTTCTGCAGTTTCTCTTTCTATGTGTTCCAAAGGAACTCCATGTATTTGTATCCAAAACTCTATAAGCTCGTGACTAACTTCATAAATGGCTGCATTTTGCCCCCATAATTGCAGGTTAAGGAGGTGGCCTTTGACACACCAAGGTTACTCCTTGAGAATTTGTAACCCTCTTCTCTGGTCCCTGAAGCTAACCAGTAGTTTGTTCTTTCCTACTTCAGAAATGAAGATATCCTCCGGGTTCCCCCAGATGCCCAGAAGTGCATTCTTGCTTGCCTTAAAGCTAATTTCTTTATCTGCTACTATTTTACCCACTAGGTTGATACAATCTTTTCTATATCCTTCTTTTTCTTCTTATTTATTGTGATGGTCATTCCTTCAATCTGTTGTAGTCCATATGTTGCCTTTGATATGATTCCTTGCTGGCTCGTTGACCCTTCTTCGTGATATTGCAGGTTGCTGTGGGATACTATGTGTTTGGTTTGATGATGTAAATTCTAGTGGTTGTGTATTACCTTGAAGTGTGTTGAGTTAAGAAATTAACTAAATTAATTAATGATGACAAAAATTAATTTATTGGGCAAATTAACTATTTAGTTTTGATTATTTTGGTTAAAGTGATGCAGGCCAAAATTTCAATATTCAGCTGCAGCCCAAATTAGATGAAATTAAAATAAGGCTGGTGGGCTACAAACCAATAAAAGCCCAAAGAAAACTAAGCAAGGAACCAACGGGCTGAACTTGATTCAAACCCGATCCAAGCCCGATTACTTCTCTCATTCAAACTCTCTCCATGTGCTTTCACCAAAAGCAACGTACACTTTTCCTGTCTCAATCAGAACTCAGAGAAAGAAAGAGAGAAAGCTTAGTCCCTAAGATGTTCACTGAAGAAGAAAGAAAGGGAAGGTTAGGCAAGAAAGGTTGAGGTCAAATCAGCAAAATCAAACCAAATCAAGTTAAGGCAAAGGTTAAAGGTAACATATTTTCTATTGCATGCATATTGCTTTCTTCTCCTCTTCCCAACTCTCTGCCAGTCTGAAATGGGATACATGGGAAAGATGATTTCTGTTCTTCACTACTGTGCATCTACGGTCACAAGTGTGTCTTGGGAACCAAGTTATTTTTCAATGGCCAAGATCTGGGTTTACCATTGAAGATATCTGTTTCTGCTTTCCTATGACTTTCGGTCAACAAGAGAATGTCAGAAACAAAGTTTCCATTCTGATGATTAATGGGAAAAAGTGAAATGATGGGTTGGTAAAGCACAAATCTCAAGAAGTTGACCTAGGAAGAGCAACCCAGCAACATGCAAGGAGATAAAAAGAAGATTTTTCAACATTCAGAATCAAGGAGAGATAACCAGTGTTCTTAAGGTGTATGTTCTGAGAAAAAGGTCTTTGAAGAAGTTCATCTAACTGGACAGTGTTTCCTAGTAAAAGGAGCATTCCGCCAGAATGAAGAACTGAATCAGAGGGTAGCAAACCTGGTTTATCACATTGCAAAGAGGCTGTTGAAGAAGTCAATCTCCTTCATGTTTTACAGATTGTAATTTACTTTTCAATGTTTATCTTTCTGTAATTTCTTGAGTGAAAAGGCATATTAAGAGAGCTTAAGTAAAAGCCAATGAGTGGAAAGAGGCTGAGTGATACACTTGAGAGAAAAATCTAGAGTTATTCCAGATTTCTTTAGGTAAGTCTGTATATTGTATCTTGTACCAGTGAGGTACCCCTTTCTTAGTTAGGTGAGCACTAAGAGTGAAGAGTTAGGTATTAGCATAGCCAATGTCAAGTTAGGTTAGAGCTTGAGTGTGAAAGGATTGTGTCAATCCTGTGAAATTGGTGTATATAATACTTTAACTATAGTGGAAATTTCACCACTGTTGTGGTGGAGACTGGACGTAGGTTGCATAGCACAAGGCAACCAAACCAGGATACATGATGGTGTTAGCTTTTCTCTTCTCTGCTCTATCCTGTATATTCATGAGACAAAATGAATTTGTCTCATAAATTTTTCGCTGCTTAGTTCAAACAGATTCAGACTACAAGTTTGGTTTAAAAGTGTTAATTCATTAAACTAAAAGAAGGTCATAGATTCAACCCCCCTTTTCTAAGCTTTCTACAACCTTCAAAGTGGAACGGTAGTGTTTGTTTGTATAAGTGAAGATTGGGAGTTGAGATATGGGGTTTGGTTGGATGATAATTAGTGGTAGTGAAATGGATGAAAAGTTGGATATGAAAGAGATATTTTGATGAAGCTAAAACTCACAAGAATTAGAACCAGAGTTCTACTTGACTCTCCCTGAAAGAGAAAGCTTCTCTCCTGAGAGAAAATGTCAATGACTGTTTACAATATAATGATAATTTTGAAGAGGAATGATGCACCAATCGCGCTCAAATTTTTAGCCTGCATCTGGTTGACGAAACTGTCTGAAAGCCCACGTCCTATTGTCAGCAAGCTTAGTTCTAATGGGCCACCAAATCTAGGACACCATTAATTGATCACCACAGGCCCACCCTGCCACTACATTTTCCTAAGGCAACTTAAGTTGATCCAACAATAGTACACAAGCATATAATAATAAAAAGCGGAGTTATATAAATAATGTATATTTTTATTAATTTAATTTTGATGTACTGTGTAAAATATACGTGTATTTTATTATTGTTCGGTAGCTCGTGTATCGAACGGGTTGGGTGTGCCAAATGCTCAGGGATGATGGAAAAACTGGATTCGGATCACCTTCATGCGTCTGGACCTTTGGGATTAGTGTGTAGATAGAGGAGAAGGTCGAAGCTCGAGGTCCTTCCGGGTTGACGATGTGGAGTGGAGATGGGGGTGCCACCTGCAAAAGGATTCCGACGCTCTAGTCAGTGTTCATACAAAGGTGGCAGTTAGGGTAAAGGATAGGTAACGTACCTCTGGAGAGGGATAGGATCCTCCCTTTATATAGTCTGTGCTAGGACGGGTCCCACATGGGTAGACCCACCTTCCAAAAAGCTTCCTCCCCAACTGTCAAATACCTCGCGAGAGGGGTGATGACATTCAGGCCGCCTCCCGGTTCGGGTCATATGAGGGCGGCATCGACTGGTATATGTTGGGTTTGGCCAATAGGCCAGTTGGACTGGGCCAAAACAATTATATAACGTCAAATCAGTAAAAATAAATATTTTTTATATTGACCGCGTGAATAATTATTAAAAAAAATAGATATAATTATACGATTATTACACTGCATTAAAATTAAACTCATTTTTATTTATGTATTAAAAGTTAGAGTTTATACTTTGTATCGGAGTAGATTAGGATAGAATTTTTGCTTTATTTTCAACGGGATCAAACTCCTTTTAAGCGAGGAAATTCATAAAATGATAATGGAGAGATTAATCCACTTAAATTAAAATAATATGATTTAAAAGTTACAACTTTAATAATATTTAAATCATTTTATTAATTTCCTCCAGTTTAAAAGATTTTTTCTTTCAACGGTTTTCACATAGTTATGTTACATAACAATTGTTTCGAGCTGAAGTTTATAAACTCTTATATATTATCAAATATAATGAAATTACAGTTATAATCCACAATACATAGCAAAACTCCTTTCAAAATTTAAAACCCCAAGATCAATTCATTTCTCTACACATCCTTAAAAAAGCTACCGGTCATATAATAATAATAATAATGCTACTGAACCAAGTCAGCAAAAAATTAGTCAAATACTTTTAGGTGAATCTAAAATCTCTATATGAATGGTGTTTATGTTAGACATTAGGATGTTTTTTTTTTCTTTATAAATTAGATGGTTCTGAATTTATTTTTTGATTTATCATGTTTTAGGCATTTGGAGAGGGAATAAGAGTAAAGAGACAGAAGTTAATTGAATCAGTTTCCGTGATTCACGTTGCTGAACGTATCTCCTTCTAATTTAAATATAGTGAAACATTTAATAACCAATATTTTAAATCATAAATAAATAAAACTAATTACTATATTTATAATTAATTAAGTTATTCCATTTTATATAAAGTTAATAATTAATAATTATTAAATAAATTAATATATTTAATTAAATTATTATTAAATAATTTTTAATTATTATTTTTATAGAAAAATAATTTTATGTAATTTTGTAGCCATCACTTATTATTACACATGATTTTATTTATTTTTATTCTACATAAATGTAATAGCTATTGAATCCCTCAAGTTAAACCACCACCCCCACCCAAAAAAGATCATACATAATTAATTGGATTTTGTTAGGTAAACAATAATTTTTGTGAATAATAGTTGCGTTTATTTATAGAGACAGGACACTGAGACAGTGACATAGAGATATAAAATTGTGTTTGACAGAAGAGATATGGATAGAGATAATGTATCCAAAGACACTGGATTAGTGTCTTTTGTGTCCATCCTGACAGAAAGGACACGAGAACACTAACAAGGAACACAACTTATTTTTTATTTTTTCTTTTATTATTCATGTTAATTTTTTATAATTATAATTTTTTATTATTATATTTTTCATCTTAGATTTTTGAATGAAAAAAAATGAAAAAAATTAAATTTTTATAATTTTTTTTAGTTTATCACCAAACATAATATAAGAACACAAAATTTGTGTCTTGTCCTATCCTATTTTCAGTGTCTTGTCTTGTCCTATTCTTAGAAACAAACGCAACCAATATGAACAATAGGTTTTAAAATTGACCCAATAAAATAAAAAGTAAAAACACATTATACTCTCACATTATTCACCTAAATCTTAATATTAGGATAACCATCTGCACACCTAATAAATTGAACATCCAATATATCCATTATTCACATTGTTTAATATTTTTATTGTCTACTTATACTTTTTCTAATTATAAAACATGGTTAGATAATTCACTATTTGAAAAATTAAACAAATTTACGTACCTTTAGGCTTTATTATATAACTTTTCCCTGCTGGCTTTGCACTTCTTATCTCCAAATGCATCATATGTTGGTGATGATGGCTAACATGGAAATTGGAAAACCTCATCTTTGACGAACAAGAGCTCCATCTAGCCAATAAGCCTAACTTTTGACCAGGTGTTATATATATTCATGCTAATCGCCACAACTTGTAATGTTATCTGATCTCTACTCAATAAAATGAATTATCCTGAACATATTAAAATTAAAGATCATCAGATACATACAAACATGATGGAACCATCATCTTTTTCAATATCCATCATCCTTCTCCCATGTATACTAACATTATTCCAAGTTGTAAGACTTGTAACCCTTTATCTTTTTTATTTTTTTATTTTATTTATTTATTTTTGCGTTGCAAAAAGAAGAATAATGTATATTTCATTTTATGTTCATCTTAGAATTCAAAGGAACTACAAGAATGTCACGCACATTTCATATATATTGCTAGATTGGATTTGACTTATAACCCAAAAAATGTTGAAATGACAACCCGTGGCCACATTTATTTGACAAGTGTGACATGGAAGTGTAAAACACAGTCATATGTTTCTCTGTTTGTAATGCAAATCAAACTGAATGTTTTGTTTTTCCTTTTCCGCCTTATCCACTATAATCCTGTTTATCCACAAGCCAGTGGAATCCACTGAGCATATATATAAATTAGAAATCGATAAGTATAGGTATCAAGTTACTTTAGGAATATCTTTAAGTAGATTGAGCTAATCGAAGAAGAAGATGATTAAAATTGGTAATACAAATTAAAGTATAATTCTTACACATATGGATATGACTTTATTATTTAGGCCACCTTATTACTTTATTTTGTGTCGGCCAAAGTTTGCATGCAGTTCATTTACAAATTACTGTAACCAATTAATAAGCAGAGAAGATTACGATGAATTGATGAAATATATAATGGACACAGTAATATACACACCTGACCTGAGCTTATTGCAATCTTTTCAAGTTTTAATTTGAACAACTAACTTACTTATCACGTACGTGTCTTTTAATCCGCACAACAGAAGCTTTATTATTAGCACTTTGCTGGTTGTGGAAAGTGGATTTATATGACGACGCATCAACCAGTAAATAACATTGCCTAGCTATAGGTCGTTTTTCTAGGCAAATTATATTCCATAGCCCTTTCAAATTTAAAAAGAGAAAAAATAATGAAAATTAAGAAAAATTAAGCATAATTTAAGATGAAAATTTAGGTGCAATTCATGGTACTCTATATAAAATTTGTATATCAAAGTCATTAAATAATTTAACAGATTTGACTAAATTATTATTTAACGATTTTTATCTATTATCTTTACGTAAAATTACTTAAGTTACACTTGAGTTTTTGTTATAATTCAATCAAATAATCATAATCTAAATATGTCAAAAGAGAAGTATTAGGGATTAGTAAGTTTTATGATATATAATCATTAATTAATTATTATTAATATTTTTAAGGGAAATGCTACCCTATCCTCTCTAAAATAACATGTAAGTTATCGTCTCTAATGTGTCATATTTTAATGGATGCTTATTTATTTTAAATTTTTAGTAGAATTTGTTAGATGACTAATTTATCTAATAAAATAAAAAATAAGAAATTGATTTCGGGTCATTAAAATTTGTTGAAAATTTAACAAAATATTTAAAAAATAATGTTATATATTACTCTTTTATTTTTCACACAAAATCTTTGATTTCTAACAAAAATTAAATAAAAATTTAGACCTTCATAAAAAATAATTACAAACTAGCTATATTAATTTATAAAAAACAAGATATAAAGTGTTTTCATTTCTTCTTTTTTTTAATATAATTTGAAACCAAATTATATAGAATAAATTTTTAAATTTAAAGATCTATTTAACACGATAAGCTTTTTAAATTGAAAATTTTGACGGTGACACTAATTTGTGTTTTTATTTTTAATTTGTCACATTAATATTTTAGCTAGTTTAGAATTTAGTTAATATAAGAAAATTTTTAAATTAATATTTTAATAAATATATAACAAATATATTAAAATAAACATCGAATTAGAATGTGACACATCAGAAAAGATAACTTACATGTTATTTTAGAGAAGGTAAGATAGCATTTACCATTAATAAAATAGTGTCTTTTCTCTTCAACAATGAGAAATTGATGAGAATGATGGAGATATTAACTCCTATTCTGAAGTTGGACATTCAAAGCCTGTATCAAACCCAATTCAAATCAATAATTATTGGACCAGGTCCTAATGAAAATTATTATAAACACATGCTGGATCTAGTATTTTTAAGACAATGGGATTCCGGTGATAATTTTTATTTTAGATAGTAAAATAAAAATAAGATAAAAAATATATTTGAGGATTTATTATTATTAATTGTAATTAGGTCATACATTTTAATACAACTTTGAGGACAAAGGTATTAATAAAAAAAGTAATGTAAAGAATAAAATTGGGTTCAATCACCTAACTAGATAATTCTCATTAATAATGTTTCGAAATTATATCTCATAATATAAAATTATCTATTTTTTTTATTGATTAAATGCTGATGAAATTTTAATAAAAATTCTGACTTCTAAACTTTGTCAGGTGAAAAATAAGGTGAAAAATAAGTTAGGTATAAAAAAGTGTACGTATAGTGGTGTGTATAATAAACAGTAACATTTTTAGATAATACTACTATACACACCAATCATGAATGAGATACGCTCAACCGCACTAACATTTTCACTAATCACTGTGCAGGATCATCAATCATCGTCATCTACATCGTCATCATCGCTATATAACTATGATCATCACCTTTATTATGGAAAGCTTACTATACTATAAATACCACAATATGTGTATAGCTCTATACCTAGCTATACGAGCAAAACATCCTTAGCTTATTATAGGATATATGTACATGAGGAAGTTGATGATGATGAGGAATATGGGGTGTATTTTGGTGGTGGTGTTGCTTCTTCTTCTAAGTGGTGGAACTGAGACACGGCCACTGAGTCCTACAATTGTAAGCAACATGCTTCGAAACAAGAAAGAGTCGTCGTCATCATCAGCAACAACCACAGCTACTCACGATCATCGTTCAATTGCAGAAAATATTAATGGACGATATAATAATGATTACAGCACTCAAAGACTGAGTCCCGAAGGACCCGACAGTCAGCATCACTACATAAACTATTGACTACAACCTTGTGTTTCGTCTTTCCTTTTTATGTATCTTCCATTTGCTGCAGTGTGTGTTGAGATCTTTGTTTTTGTAGGTAGTTGTTGTCTTATTTTATATATATATATACACACAGTCATGAGGGCTTTAGACTTCAGAGACAGAGAATAGTGTTACTATTATTACCAAAATACCATGGTTTCCAGATTTTTGATTGATATCTCATTTTCTGTTTCTCTTTGATGCATTAGTATTAGGTGGCTTCTCCAGTACATATGAAATTGGTACTTAGAATACATAGACACTCATTGCAACAACCAAAAAAGAAATAAAAATAAAAAGAAAAAGTAAGATCAACATGTTAATTTTTTTTCTCTCTGTATCTATATATGTTTTTTAGTGAATGCTATAGTGTCTTTAAAATTGTACCTAACTTACTAAAAAAAGGCAAATAAAAAGAATGATATATTGCCTTTATAGGTATAAAAGTTTGAATCCCCAAATTTTATAATATTAACTTGATTTAATATTTAAAGAACGTTTAAGAGAATATCTTAAATTCAACTATAGTTACTAAGTTTTGGAGGATTGATTATTGAATTGTTTTACTAATAAAAATTAGTTAAGTTGCATGAATAGGGCAGAGTACATGTGATAATGTTTCAATTCTGTGTCTAATTTAGACAATACTTGTACGGAGCCACTCTGACAAAGACGTCTAAAATGTCTTTTTTTAAAGATATTTTTTATTAATTAAAATTTAACACATATAATTGATTAAGTCGTGTTATTTTTGTCAAAATTAGGTTAGACAAATTAATTTAACCGAAAAATAGTGAATCAAATCTTGAACCGGTCTAAATTAATATTATTTTTTTATAAAAAATAACTATAATACCCTTATTATAGAAAATGATTAAAATACTCCTATTATATATATTAATTTTGAAAACTCTAAATCCTAACCCTATAATGACAGAGAAATAAAGGACTAGAATTTAAAATTCTCAAAATTAATATATATAAATAAGAGTATTTTAGTTATTTTTTATAATAAAAGTATTGTAGTCATTTTTTATAAAAAAAAATAATATTAATTTAGACCGGTTCAAGATTTGATTCACTATTTTTCCGATCAAATTAATTTGTCTGGCCTAATTTTGACAAAAATAATATGATTTAATCGATTATATGTGTTAAATTTTAGTTACTAGAAAATATCTTAAAAAAAAGACGTTTTAAACGTCTTTATTTGAGTGGCTCTCATACTCCCTATTTGTATTAATAAGAACTTGATAATTTAATTTGAAAATATTTTTATGGTAATATTGAGGAGAAAAAAAGAATTAGCCAATGTCCCAATAATTAATAAAAATAGTATTTATTAATTATCGCAATAACTAATAAATATTATATAGTTGTTTTTAGCTAATTTTATTTGGTTACTAAATATTTTTAATAGTGAATTTTATTCAAAATTGGAAGAAATCAAAATGTTGAAAGATTGGATCTTTAAGAAATCACGTAGATTGAATTATATTTTAACAAATCTGTGTAGATTGATACTTATCTTGTGCCATATATATGTGCTCTATCTTATTATTTCATTAGTGGAGTATTGAAACTTGAAAGTCATAAGCATGATGTCTTGTTTGTCCTCGTCTGCATCGGCGGCCACCAGAAGTAACCCTAAACCACCGCAAGAACAAGAGAAGCAGCTAATCCCAGCGCTCCCGAACGAAGTCGCTGTGAGCTGCTTAGCACGCGTGCCACGCCGCCATTACAAAGCACTTTCCCAAGTTTCCGGACCCATACGCTCCCTCCTGGCTTCTCCTATATTCTACAATGTCCACTCTGCCTTTCATGGCAAGCAACCCTTCCTCTACCTCCATCTCCACCCAAACTGCGGCCTCCTTTCGCAATGGTGGGCGTTCTCCCTAGCCCCTCCATCACGAAGCACAAAAGTAATGCCCTTTCCCATTCCACCGCTTCCTTCGCCAACATATCAAGCCGCCTATGCCATCCTAGGCCACCACATCTACGTTATCGGCGGCCACCTCGGCGGCATACTTTCCCAGCAAGTCTGGATCCTCGACTGCCGCATTAACCGCTGGCGACAAGGCCCTAGCATGCTCATCCCTCGCGTCGGTGCATCTACCGCCGTCGTGGACGGCAAGATCTACGTCATGGGCGGACGGGGACGCCAGCTGCCAGATATTTGGGGCGAAGTTCTTGACCCAGCCGTTGGTCGTTGGGTGGAGGCGGATTATAACTGCCTCAACTCAAGCAGTGGAGATGGCACGGATTTCAAGAAGAATAGAGCGTGCTTTATGGTTGGTGCGCGTGTTGTGACGTGCGATGCGAGGGGAGTGGACAAGTTATGGTTGGGGAGAAACGGGTGGGGCTGTTTTGAGGATGGTTTCTTTTATACATTGGATTACCCGGACAAGCTGGTGGGGCACGAATTGGGGGACATGGACGAGTCAGTTGAGTATTGGGGGAAGCCTTGGGCGGTGAAAGGGTTGTTGGATTTGCCCATGTGGTACTCAATAGGCACTAGGAGGAGGCCCAAGCAACTGGCTGGTTCCGGAGGCAATGGGAGGAGCTTGTTTCTGGTTTGGATTCATTATTGGAACCAACAATATGAGCTCTGCTGCTCTCAACTGGACCTCAACAAGACAAAGAGGGGTGATGATTGGCAGCTTTCTGCCACTCCTTCTTCGTCCCACAAAATCCTCTCTTCTTTTGACCAATTCACCATTGGCGGCAGTTTAGTAGTTCATGACTTGTGATGTTTCTGTTCTTCATCTTTCTTCTCATATTAAGAAAATATAGGGATTAATTTTTAATTTGTAAATATTACTTAATTTTTTTTTAATTTTAAAATTTGTTAATTTGTGGAAGATATAGGATATACTGTTTATAATTTAAAATTTATGATTAAAAATATATGATTTTCAGACAATAAATCTTTTTTATTTTTTATTTTAATTATTTTATTTTATATGTGTTTTTTTTTTATCACAATA
>NC_029794.2:3761503-3766754 GCF_000816755.2 Arachis ipaensis | reverse complement strand
CCTCACATAAATTTATTTTGTTAGTATAATATTTGTTATTAATTTTATATCTAAATTATTATCATCTAACATAAATATAAAAATGGGTGAGCTTTTAAGAAAAGATCTTTTTTCGAGTTATCTTTTTTTAAAAAATTTTATAGAGAAGTAAAAGTAATTTTATGTTTGGATATCTCATGTAAAAATGTTTTTTTATCAATCAATTATGTTTGGGTATAACAATATAAAAGTACTTTTTTGTTTATTTATTACATGAAAAACATCTTTTTTTTTAAAGAAAAAAGATCTTTTAAAAAATATGTAAATTACAACTTCTCAAAAAAGATCTTTTTTTTATTTTACTAGTGCTTTTACTTTTACTACTAGAAATTTGCCAAACACATTAAAAAATAAAAAAGATTTTTTTTCATTAAAAAAAGATCTTTTTTTAACAAAATAATGGCACCCAAACATACACTTATAATTTATTTTTCATTACTAAAAATTAATCATATTTAAATAAATTAAACAAGAATTTAAAAGTCACCATGGAATCTCCATTTTTATTAGTCTTTCTTCATCATTTGTGCATTAGTAAAATCTGTGTGTAAGCTACTAATGTTGAATAATATCCACACTCCATAGGTACAAAATGCTTGGCCCACCATGTGAAAAATTGTTGACTTTCTCTATAACTTAATGGAATGTGTTTTGGCAAGGACTAAAGCTTTGGTTAAACTCCCAAATTGAAACAACACCTCAATTTCTATTGTACTAGGCTAAAGAGCTAAAAAAGGTATAAGGAAACACTACGATTTAGCCACGACGAAGATTATTGTTTCAAACCCACACCCCACAAAACCACGACTACGCCAGCTGAAACCCTTCCAATTTCTATTTAATTATTTCAAGTACATGGAATTGGAATAGTCTGTGCTGTGCATTCATCTTTCCCACTTGAGATCCGGATCACCATCATTTCTCTTCACCCACCATATGCCTCATACTCCTAAATTTGTCCAAAACTAAAACTAGTACTTTTTACAAGGTGACTACTTTTACAAAATGTTCGTATGGAAACATAACATTACGAATTCGGTCAAACATATTAAATTAAATAAATTATACAAAATATTCATTAACCATAAATAGTTTCTATTTTATATTTTCTTTTATTATCAATCAATTTGGTTATGAAGAATCAACTATGAGTAACAACTAAAAACTTGAAAAAAATGTAAAAGTAATGAGTTCTATTATGCGCTAACTACGTATTATTATATACAAAGATTATAATTAATACTGAATTACCAACAGGTGTCTCAAGCATATACTAAGAAATCATCCATTCTATATACCACGTACTTCTAAAATCAATTTGCACATTTAGTTTTTGTTTTTCCCTCTTCCAAGGTGTTGCCCATGGGTTTCCAAAACCAGTCTTTGAAGTTTGAACCCCCTTATAAACCCCAACCAATGTCCAATACACACAAGGTTAAACAAATCACATTAATTAACTAATCATAATCAAATCCAATTCTACTTTCTCCAGTCTCAACATCACATGGAAGCTGCCACCCAGTTCCCCGGCTCCGCAGGCACTCTCGGCCGCCACCTCGCCCGCCGCCTCGTCGAGATCGGCGTCAGGGACGTCTTCTCCGTCCCCGGCGACTTCAACCTCACTCTCCTCGACCACCTCATCGCCGATCCTGACCTCAACCTCGTCGGCTGTTGCAACGAGCTCAACGCCGGCTACGCTGCCGACGGCTACGCCCGTTCCAAGGGCGTCGGCGCCTGCGTCGTCACCTTCACCGTCGGCGGCCTCAGCGTTATCAACGCCATTGCCGGCGCCTACAGCGAGAACCTCCCCGTCGTCTGCATCGTCGGCGGACCCAACTCCAACGACTACGGCACCAACAGGATCCTCCACCACACAATCGGATTACCCGATTTCTCACAGGAACTCCGCTGCTTCCAAACCATCACGTGTTTTCAGGTGCGCGGGACTGTAACCGACTCTAGCTGACTTGTAACTAACTTGTGTTATTCTATTAGGTTGATTGGTTTTTCAAGGTAACTGACTCGATTATGATTTCTCGTGTTTCAGGCAGTGGTGAATAACTTGGAAGATGCACATGAGCAGATTGACACTGCAATCTCCACTGCTCTGAAGGAAAGCAAGCCTGTTTACGTCAGCATAAGTTGCAACCTTCCTGGGATTCCACACCCAACTTTTTCCAGAGACCCTGTCCCATTTTTCCTTGCACCTAAGTATGCATACTATTCCCCTCCTCGCCTTCTCTACATTGTTAATCAATAGCCCCTTTTTTAGCTTAATTCTGATATATTTTTATTATGAATTCTTTTAATACTGATCCAATCTTATTGATTACTGAATTAGTTATTTGATAATCACATATTTGGCTAAGTTCATTGCTAAATGAAATGCTAATGCAATTGTAATTCTTTGTCAAGAGAGAATGTGGATTGAAAGAGTTATGTATGTGCATATATTGTGTTAACTCACATCTTATCCTTCTGAAGAGTGAATCCTGTCTAAGGGAAAACTAATATCTTTTGGATTTGTGCAGGGTAAGCAATCAACAAGGATTAGAAGCAGCAGTGGAAGCAACGGCTGAATTTCTAAACAAAGCTGTGAAACCCGTCATTGTTGGTGGGCCAAAACTAAGGTTTGCAAAGGCACAGAAGGCTTTTCTGGAGTTTGCGAATGCCAGTGGATATCCAATAGCTTGTATGCCCTCTGGAAAGGGGCTAGTGCCGGAGCATCATCCACACTTCATTGGGACATATTGGGGTGCTGTTAGTACCTCCTTTTGTGGCGAAATAGTGGAGTCTGCTGATGCATATGTTTTTATCGGCCCTATCTTCAACGACTATAGCTCCGTGGGATACTCCTTATTGATAAAGAAGGAGAAAGCTGTAATCGTGCAGCCTAATCGCGTGACCATTGGCAATGGTCCTTCGTTGGGCTGGGTTTTCATGGCTGACTTCTTAACTGCATTGTCTAAGAAGGTTAAGAAAAATGGTGCAGCTTTGGAGAATTACCGACGTATATATGTTCCCCCAGGCATTCCTCTGAAGCGAGAGAAGGACGAACCTCTTAGAGTTAATGTTCTATTTAAGCACATTCAGGTATGTTCTATTTATCTGCTTATTAAATATTCAAGTCAAATGGTTCTTTTTGACATGAGGTTTTTCTACCTGTTACCTTGCTCCATGACTAAGATTTCATATCCTGCATAGCAAGTTCAGAGGATTCACTTTATCGTACAAATCATGCTAGTTTATGCAAGTGGTTCCCATTATATTACTAAAATGTATTAACTTTTTCTCCACTCACACATACTTTTACAGGAAATGCTAAGTGGGGATACTGCTGTAATAGCTGAAACTGGAGACTCATGGTTCAACTGTCAGAAGCTACATCTACCTGAAAATTGCGGGTATTTAAATTCATTTACAACTGCATCTAGCAAAATGCTAACGTTTATCTTTTTGGGGGGTTAACACTGTCGTGCCTGAATTTGATCTTTCAGGTATGAATTCCAGATGCAATATGGGTCCATAGGTTGGTCAGTTGGTGCTACTCTTGGATATGCACAAGCTGCAAAAGATAAGCGTGTAATTGCTTGCATTGGAGATGGCAGTTTTCAGGTGAGTAATAAGATTATACAAGTTGCACCAACAGAAATGACCTTTCAAAACATTTGATAATAATATGACTTCTTTTGTCTTCTTTATGTTTTGTTTTTGCCTAGACGTATTCTTATATATGACAGACCTTGCATCGAGTTACTCTGTTACTATACTATTATTGAAATTGACTTACTTTGAATTGACTACTGTGGTTGTAATAATTACGTCTAGTTCAAGACTTGCATTTTGAACACAGTATAAGTAAACTGGAACATCAATTTGATGCTTGAAGCACACATTGACTTAAGGTATTCCTTATTTATCAGGTGACGGCACAGGATATTTCAACAATGATCCGCAGCGGACAAAGGAGCATCATCTTCCTCATTAACAACGGAGGTTATACAATTGAAGTTGAGATTCATGATGGCCCGTACAACGTGATCAAGAACTGGGATTATACTCGCTTTGTGGAAGCCATCCATAATGGAGAAGGCAAATGCTGGACTGCCAAGGTTAGCTTAAACTCAAACAATCCTGTGTTACTGTGATCTTACAATCATTACGAGCATTATCATTAACTGGAGTTACTATTTATAATGCTTGGAGTGTAGGTACGGACAGAGGAAGATCTAACAGAAGCGATTGCAATAGCAACAGGAGCACAGAAAGATTCACTATGTTTTATAGAAGTATTTGCGCACAAGGATGACACCAGCAAAGAGTTGTTAGAATGGGGATCCCGTGTTGCTGCTGCTAACAGCCGCCCCCCAAATCCTCAGTAGATTACTTGCTCCATTCTAATTTGTATATTTTCTTGTGTTATATTTCAGCCTTGGGGGATGCTTAGATTGCTAAGGTGTTGCCCCCTGCTTTACCAATCTACTAAGCTCTGTTGCATGTAACATAAAAATTCTGAGATCCTGCCTCAACCAATTTTCACTTCAATAAAGATACTGGCATACAGCCATTGTAAATTTGTGATGTGAGCGTAAAAATCCAGATTGAAATTTGAGCAAATTGGCATTTATATAATTATATCATTCCACTCATTGTAGAATCTTTTCTATCATATGTCCTATCCTCCTGACTCCTGTAAGAAATAGGTAGCACTCTTTTTTGTTGGGTACGAGAGGTTAAGCCACTTTAATAATCACTATTTTTGTTCTCCTAATATTGTCGTTAATTACGGCGGGTAATGTTTAAATATTTCCTTTTTGTTAATTACAACCGTAATTTAAAAGAAAAATGTCTAATATGAAAATATTTTTTGAAAAATATTTCTGCAAAAGCTGAAAACAAATAACTCTTTTGAAATTTTGATTTTTTTTTTCGTAAAAAAATTATTCAACTTTACATATTTAGTTATTTACACTATAGTTTATTTTGTCGTAAAACTAAAAAGAAGAAAGTATTTATAAAATAATATCGGCTATTCGTTTAGAAAGTATTTATACCTTTTATATTATATTAAAGAAGAATCCTAATCTGAATAACAATCAAAATAATAATATTTGACTTGTCTTACAAAATATTACTTGCCTAAAGGATTTATTTCCTTTTTTTTATTTATCTTTCTCTTATATAGTCATAATTAATCTCATGATCAACATTT
>NC_029794.2:3758425-3761478 GCF_000816755.2 Arachis ipaensis | reverse complement strand
AACAAACTCTTGAATATATCACTTTGCTTTTTGTAATATAATATAGTTATATCTTAATTTTTATTTTAATTTTAATATTTGAATTAAAATTTTAATTTAATTTTAATTGCAATTAAAGAATGTCATATTTTATATTTTTATTGTTAAAATTATAATTAGTCATTAATAATAATATATAAAAGAAATAAAGTTAACAAGAAAAAAAAAAGATCGAGAACGAAAGAACTCTTTAATTTTTTAGCAAAAAATTTGATTTTAATTATAATAAAAAATAATGTGTGATATATTTTAGTTATAAAATTAATAATATATAATAGATAATAGATTTGTATTTTACAATAATGGTTGATTTTAGTATAATGTTAAATTAATTAGACATGCGATTAAGACTCCTACGTAGCATTAATCCTGTTTTTGTTATTAGCAATCTTGATGACTAATGAGGAAACTACAGGGAAAAAGAGGAGATAAGAATTAAGGAATTGGTCAGCGGAGTCTGAAGGGAGGAAGGTGCACGTGCAGTGTGCAAAAGTGCGAGTGACAATAGAGGTAGGTAGGTTAGGTGTGAGCAACAGAACGATGAGGATAAAACAGTCATTTTACTTACATTATTATAAACAACACTGAGTCACCAACTAAGAACAGACGCACTCTTTCTGCATTTGAATCAGAACCAATCAAATGGTTACCCACCGATAAATAAACAATCAGGAAAGTTGCGTTCCTAGGATTGGAATGAAGTGGTAGTTGCAATGCTCTCTCTTTATACCAACTACGTATTTTGAACAGAACTGAATCTATTAGTAATAATACAAAAGAATAACACTTTATATTTTAATGCAATTAGTGTCCGCATCATCTCTATATATACATACACGTTACGTTGGACAAAGCTAACAAATAAGCACGAACCCATTCTTCCTTTTTATTCATCATCACTTTGCATTTGCATGAACACTGAGTTGACACAGCAGAATTAGCATATGGCTTCTTCAAGGGCTTCGTTTCTGACAGTAGCGCTTCTTCTTCACCTGGCTGTTTCCTCCATTTTCATTTCCATTGCCACCTCAAGCCGCTGCTACAGAGCAATATACAGCTTCGGTGATTCCCTTGCCGACACCGGAAACGCTTACTATGACACTCACACGCTCCCTTCATCACAAACTCTCGCATTGAACCTTCCTTATGGAGAAACCTACTTTCATCACCCAACTGGAAGATGGTCTAATGGCCGTCTCATCGTCGATTTCATCGGTAATTAATAATATAAATAGGAAAAGTCTAAGGGCCAGCAACTTTATTAAATTCTGTCCAGCATGTAACCAATAAAAAAAAAGTGAGTAATCTCACACCATTAAAAATACCATTAATGATTACTTGATGGCTACAAATCACAAAAGTTACTGGTCTCCTAACACTCCTTGTATAAATAACCAGAATAGCCGTTAGTTAGTTTCTTGCCAGTATATATAATTAATAATGTTCCTGTTTTAGTGGATTTTCTGTTGTTCTGATATGCTGTTTGTATATGCAGCTGAGAAAATGGGTGTTCCATTGCTGAAACCTTATCTGGGAATCAAGAACGGTAAGATTAAAGATTGGAACCCAATGGAGGGAGTGAATTTTGCAGTTGCAGGAGCCACTGCTTTGGATTCTAGCTTCTACTTAGAGAAGGGTATGTATAATGTTGCAACCAACTATTCTCTGAGAGTGCAGTTAGATTGGTTCATGGACTTGCTCCCTTCCATCTGTAATTCTTCTTCAGGTATGATATACATACAGCTCGAGTGAATTGAAGTCTCTGCTTAACTAATTTATTCGGCAATACTTTATTATGAGTAATAAAACTTCGGTCTAATTTGATCTAACAGGGTGTAAAGAAGTTCTTGGAAGCTCGTTGTTTCTTGTTGGGGAGATTGGTGGCAATGATTTCAATCATCCTCTTTATCTAAATACGAGTATACAAGAAGTCAGAACATATGTGCCACTTGTGATTAATGAAATTTCTTCGGCTATTAATGTAAGAGTTTCTGTGCATGATGACAAATACTTACATTTGAATTGCTTATCTTAGATTAATCTAGCTATATATACTTTGTTTCATCAAGTCATGATTATAATTAATTGCTATAACAGGCTTATTAGTACCATTAAGGCCTTCCTAATACCTTTCATGATTCTTGTGATTTTCAGAAATTGATTAATTTGGGGGCTCAAACTCTCGTGGTTCCTGGAAACCTTCCTCTTGGATGCAATTTCAAGTATTTGACAACGTATGAAACTTCAGATAAGAGTGAATATGATGAAGCTGGTTGTTTGAAGTGGTTAAACAAGTTTACTCGATACTACAACAAGCAACTTTATGCTGAACTGAATCGACTTCAAGTGCTTCATCCCAATACAAATATCATCTATGCAGATTATTACCATGCTGTGTTGCCATTATATCAATCTCCAACACAATTTGGTACACAAGTCCTCAATCTTTTCTTATCTACTTATATGTTTTTACTAATATCTTTTTCAGTTCATGTGTACATATAATTATATATTATAAATAAACGAGTTTTATAACAATGGAAGAGTATTTTTAGAGTAATTTATGTGATTTCTTCATGCAATTTCAGGATTTACGGAATCAATTTCAAGTGCTTGTTGCCCGCTTAGAGTTGCAAACAATTCTAATAATGGTGTGTGTTGTGGCAATCCGGGGGTGATTTCTTGTAAGGATCCATCTCAGTATATTTCTTGGGATGGCTTGCACTTGACGGAAGCAGCATACAAATGGATTGCCAAAGGTTTATTAAGTGGACCATATACTAATCCTAAAATTAGTATTTCATGTAATTCAGAAATATAGTTACTGCCCCGTCTTCACAAGAAGAATAGATATCTTTGTACTTGTCTTAACCATTTGTTATGTTTTTACATTATATAATATAATTCTTTTAATGGTTTATTATTATATTCTCTTATAACGGAAAACAGTTATATTAGGTATACCATACACTCATAGCAATCAGCAAATTAATTATTTATATAAATGATTTATT
>NC_029794.2:3746455-3758114 GCF_000816755.2 Arachis ipaensis | reverse complement strand
TAAATGATTTATTTATCTTGTGTCTTAAAAATATTAAAAAAATTATTGAAAATATAAAAATTTAAAATTTTTAAAATATTTATTTTATATTTTTATTATCTATTTATATTTTTTTAAATATGTTATTGAAAATTATATAAAAATTATATAAATACTTAGAAGAAAAATAGATTAAAATTTAGAAACGTATACAAAAATTAAATTTTAAAGTGGTGTCTAAAATTAGTAATCATCCTATAAAATGACGTCATGTGCCGCAAACTAAGCGCCAAATTAACACAAAAAGGTGTTTAGACTTGCCAATATATCAAAAAGAATTCACAGCAGCTTTTTTATAGCACCATTAACAGAAATTGCTTAAAGAACGACTATAGATCTTAAAGTGCAACTTCATAGATAAATATAGCAACTATTAACTTTAGAAATGACGGAAATGGCGATTATCTCCATTTTTTTTATTGGAGAGAATAAAGTGTAATATCTTACCTTTAATTTTATAAGTAGGACAAAAAATTAATAAAAAAAAATAATAAATAGTAAAATCAACCACCAAATACTATTCAATTTTTTTTTTACGAGAGAGAATCTACTCCCATAAATTACACTTGAGGTAATTTCAGCGATCATTTAAGACTTAATTCCTAGCACAAAATACACATGGGGTTGACGTCTCTGTCTCCGATGCATTTTTCTTTTTTCTTTTTTTTTATCGAAAAAAAAATAAATTGTGTAGTGCAACCCCCAACCAAAGCACCAACCAACATTGACGACACTAAAGTCATTGTAATGGCTGCCTTTGAAGAAAGAAGCTGGTGTGCGTTAATGGTGATATTGATGACAGTAGTTGCTGAGGCAGTGACAGGTTCAGCATGCTACTCATCCATCTTCAGCTTCGGTGACTCCATTACCGACACCGGCAACTTGTATTTCAGTCATCAAACTACCGACCAACACTGCTTCTTCCCTCCGTACGGCAAAACTCACTTCCGTCATCCTTCCGGTCGCTGCTCCGATGGGCGCCTCATCATTGATTTTATTGGTAACATTTTCTCTTCTCTCCTCTTTTATATCTATACACAATCTTGATGGATTTTGTTTGCAGCTGAGTATTTGGGGATTCAGTCTGTGAAACCCTACATTGGAATGAAGAACGGTAAATTGGAAGATTGGAGTGTGGGTCAGGCTGTTAATTTTGCTGTCATTGGAGCCACTGCTTTGGACGCCACTTTCTTCCAGGATATAGGTGTTCAAACTGGTGCTACTAATTATACTCTCTCTGTTCAATTCAACTGGTTCAACCAATTCCTTTCTTATCTCTGCACTTCTTCCACAAGTACGACTTTTCCAATTCTATTCTCTCTTGTTGTTTATCATTAGTATTACTCCTTCTTAATTAAGGAATCTGGCAGGCTGTGAACAAATTCTTAGGGATTCGCTATTTGTTGTGGGTGAAATTGGAGGCAATGACTTCAATTTCCCCTTCTTTGTAAAAAGGAGCATAGCAGAGGTTAAGTCATACGTTCCACAAATAATCCATGCAATAAGCTCACCTATCACTGTAAGATTAATATTCATGTGTTACCTTAATAGGTTATTGATATTTTGATAAAGAGAAATGCTATTTGTATACCAAAATCAGCCACTAAAATCAGCCACCAATGTATTTGTGTATACGAAAATGTTTGGTAACTAAAGAAAATCAGCTAAAAATAGTCATAACTTACCTTATTTAGCATTCATTAATTGTTGCAATAATTAATTAATACTAAATAAAGTAAGTTCTGGCTGTTTTTTTGTCTACCTAGCATTACCTAACTTTGGTGGCTGATTTTTGTGTACACATGACATAAACCTTTGATAAATCCCTAAAACCAAAATGCTGTGTGTCACAACAGGAGTTGATTGGTCTAGGGGCTCGCACGGTGATGGTTCCTGGGGTTTGGCCAATAGGATGCAGTGCAATGTATTTAACGCTATATGAAACCCAAGATGAAAGCCAATATGACTCAACAGGATGCTTGAAGTGGGTAAATGACTTCACTCAATATTTCAACCAGAAGCTCCAAGATGAAATACAAAGGCTTCGTGGACTTTATCCTCATGTCAATATCTTCTATGCTGATTATTACAATGCTGCTTTGCCACTATTTAGTGATCCCACAAAATTTGGTACTATATATGTTGAACCCTTCATAGTTCATAGTATGCTTTCACAATCCGTGACTAATACATGTATTTTGATGGCAATGCAGGTTTTAAAAAGACTCTGAAAGCCTGCTGTGGAAATGGTGGTCCGTACAACTACAATTCATCAGCGACTTGTGGGGAGCCAGGGGTGCTTGCTTGTGATGATCCTTCTCAGTATATTGTGTGGGATGGTATTCATTTGACCGAGGCCACACATAAATTGATTGCCCAAGCTTTAGTCAAAGGACCATACTCTGCCCTTAGTTCCTTGTGCTCCATGAATGCCAGCGTCGGATATCACGATAATCTTAGCATCTCTTGATGTCTTATTATGAAAGGGCAGTCTACTCTGTACGAATGAGTGAATCATTTTAGTCATTTAATAAGAATTGTTTGTGAAACATTTCCCACTTAAGATAATACTTTTTTGTCGACATTATGGCCTCTGTTCTCAAACACCACTCATCAAACAAAATTTGAGAGAATCATTAACATATATAAAGATTCTTTCTCCTACAAAATTAGAAAAAAAAAAAAACCAAATTAAAATGGATTTTTATTTTTGATATGCCAATTAAGTTTGTGTAGTACAGAGAAATGAAGCTTTGGCTGTGTAATGCATAGATATAGTATTCATAACGGTGTCTACAGAAATTGGTAAATGTTATAAAATAATTAAATAAGGAAGATAAAATAAAGAAATATAAATGAAAGACTCTAGTATTAATATTTACTAATATTAATATCATCATACCATAACAACTATGATTTATATATTAATACTATATTTGTAATATGAAGAGAAAGAAAAGTTTCGTAGAGAGAGAAGAAATACTTTTATTGATGTGTATTTGCCTGAGGCTTAGGGTCCTATTTATATGCATACAGGAAGGTAACTTTTTCAACCTTATTAAATACATTCTCTCTTGAGAATGTGAGCTTCACATGGGAATGGGCATCCACGTCCCATTCTTATTACAACACTTTCCCCCTTAGATGTCCATTTAGGATAATTGTCTCGTTAAAACCTTACTAAAGAAAAATCCAGTGAAAAAAAAAAAAAAAACCTTAGCGAAGGAAAAAGAGTACAACATCCTTTGTGATGGGGATTGCCTCATTAAAAACCTTGTCAAGAAAAATCCAATGAGAAAAAACCTGACCAAGGGAAAAAGAGTACAATCTCCCCCTCATGCCGACATCATTTAATGTCTCGAAATCGGCGCATCCCAATCTCATGTACCAATCTTTCAAAGGAGGATTTTGGGAGTGACTTTGTAAATAAATCTGCCAGATTATCACTTGAGCGGATCTGTTAGATATCAATTGTCCCTTGATTTTGAAGATCATGAGTGAAGAAGAATTTGGGAGAAATAAGCTTTGTTCTATCACCTTTGATGTATCCGCCTTTAAGTTGAGCAATGCATGCTGTATTATCTTCAAACAGGACAGTTGGAGCTATCTTATGATCAATCAGTCCACATGATGACAGAATATATTGAATCAGACTCCTCAGCCAAAAACACTCGCGACTAGCTTCATGAATCGCCAGTATTTCAGCATGATTAGAGGAGGTTGCTGCTATCGTCTGTTTCGTGGACCTCCATGATATAGTTGTACTACCATATGTGAACAGGTGTCTTGTTTGAGATCTCCCTTTATGTGGATCAGACAAGTATCCGGCATCTGCATAGCCAACTAGTTGTGACTTGGATCCATAGGGATAAAACAATCACATATCAACCGTTCCATGAAGATATCGAAAAATTTGTTTGATTCCACTCCAATGTCTTCTGGTTGGAGAGGAACTATATCTTGCTAGTAAATTCACCGCGAATGATATGTCAGGTCGCGTATTATTAGCAAGGTACATTAGCGTTCCAATGACACTAAGATATGGTACTTCAAGACCAAGGATATCTTCATTCTCTTCTTTAGGACGGAATTGATTCTTTTTCACATCCAAAGATCTTACGATCATTGGGGTACTTAATAGATGTGACTTATCCATATAAAATCTCTTCAAGATCTTTTTTGTGTATGTTGTTTGATGAATAAAGATCCCACTTTTTATATGCTCGATCTGCAGGCCGAGACAAAACTTAGTCTTTCCAAGATCTTTCATCTCAAACTCTTCTTTTAGAGTTTTTATAATTGTTAGAATCTCTTCAGGAGTCCCAATGATATTTAAATTATCAACATACACAGCAATTATAATGAATTCAGATGCGGTTCTCTTTATGAAAATACATGAACAGATATCATCATTCTTGAATTCGTTTTTGGCCAGATATTCAGTAAGACGATTATACCACACTCGTCCAGATTGCTTTAGACCATATAAAGATCTTTGCAATTTAACTGAGTATAATCCTTGCGAATATTCACTGGATGGTTTAGATATCTTTAGTCCTTCAGGGACTTTCATATAGATATCCCGATCTAATGAGCCGTACAAATAGACTGTTACCACATCCATTAAATGCATATGCAGTTTATGATATGCAGATAAACTGACCAAATAACGCAATGTTATCGCATCCACTACAGGGGAATACGTTTCTTCATAATCTATACCGGGCCTTTGTGAAAAACCTTGTGCCACAAGTCGGGCTTTATAGCGCACAACTTCATTTTTCTCAATTTGTTTTTTCACAAATACCCATCGGTATCCAACAGGTTTTACATATGCAAGTGTACGGACTACAGGTCCAAAGACTTCACGTTTTGCGAGTGAGTCTAATTCAGCTTTCATGGCTTCTTCCCATTTTGGTCAATCATTCATTTGTCGACATTCTTCGACTGATCTTGGCTCAAGATCCTTACTTTCATGCATGATATTTAATGCCACATTATATGCAAATATTTCATTGACAATTGTCTTATTTCGGTACCATTTCTCTCCTGTAAAGGCATAATTTATCGAGATCTCGTCATTTTCACAATTTTCAGGTACTTGAACGTCTTCTGGCGTTATATCAGAATTTTGGACAACTGCAGGTGTCTTTACTATGTCTTTTTCAACAGGAATAATATTTACCTCTTTTCTCTTTCGAGAATTTTTATCTTTGGAACCGACAGGCTTGCCACGCTTCTGGCGCGTATTTGCTTCAGTGGTTATTTGTCCTACTGGGACATCAATTCGAATTGGGGCATTTTTCGCCCTGCCACGCTTCTGGCGTGAATTTGCTTCAGTGGCTACTTGTCCTACTGGGACATCAATTCAAATTGGGGCATTTTCCGCTGGTATATAAGATTTGGTTATCCTCTTTGTATCGAAAAATGCATCAGGTAATTCATTTGCTATTCTTTGCAAATGTATAATCTTTTGAACTTCTAGTTCACATTGCCCTGATCGAGGATCTGAATGCATCAACGATGATGCATTCCAATTAAGTTCCTTTTCAGGAAGCTTATTCTCTCTCCCTAATGTTGAAAATTTTGATTCATCAAAATGACAATCTGCAAATCGGGCTTTAAATACATCTCCCGTTTGTATCTCAAGATATCTCGCTATAGAGGGAGAATCATATCCAACATATATCCCCAATTTTCTTTGGGGTCCTATTTTGGTGCGATTAGGTGGTGCAATGGGAACATATATCGCACACCTAAATATTCTTAAATGGGAGACATTTGCCTGCTGGCCAAAAGCTAATTGCATAAGAGAGAACTGATGGTAATTCGTTGGCCTCAAACGAATAAGTCCTGCGGCATGTAAAATAGCATGCCCCAAACCGAGGTTGGGAGATTTGTTCTCATAAGTAAGGGTCTAGCAATTAATTGGAGGCGCTTAATAAGTGATTCTGCTAACCCATTTGTGTGTGAACATAAGCTACTGGATGTTCAACACTTATTCCATTAGCCATACAATAAGCGTCAAAAGCTTGGGAAGTAAATTCACCAGCATTATCAAGACGAATTGCTTTAATTGGATTTTCTGGAAATTGTGCTTTTAATCAAATAATTTGAGCCAGTAATCTCGCGAACGCCAGGTTGCGAGAAGATAATAAGCACACATGAGACCATCTCGAAGATGCATCTATCAGGACCATAAAATATCTAAAAGATCCACATAGTGGATGAATAGGTCTACATATATCACCTTGAATCCTTTCTAGGAATTCAGGGGACTCAGATCTAATCTTTACTGGTGATGGCCTTAAAATTAACTTCCCTTGAGAACATGCAGCACAACAAAATTCACTAGATTTAAGAATCTTCTGGTTCTTTAGTGAATGTCCATGGGAGTTTTCAATAATTCTCCTCATCATGGTTGTTCTCGGATGACCCAATCTATCATGCCAAGTTATGAATTCATTTGAGCTAGTAAACTTCTGGTTTACAATGGCATGTGATTCAATTGCACTAATCTTTTATAATATAACCCAGATGAAAGTGAGGGCAACTTTTCTAATATAACTTTCTCATTTGAATCATGAGTTGTGATACACAAGTACTCATGATTTTCCTCATTCATAGTCTCAATATGATATCCATTTCGGCGAATATTTTTTAAACTCAACAAGTTTCTTCGAGACTTGGTAGACAATAGTGCATTATTTATTATAAATTTTGTTCCTCCAGGAAACAAAATTATAACTCTTCCAGAACCTTCTATCACATTGCCTAAGCCAATAATAGTATTAACGTTTTCTTCTTTTGGCACAAGATGGGTAAAATATATATAACTTTTAAGAATAGTGTGCGAACTTGCACTATCCGCAAGGTAAATATCTTCAGAATATGTCATTGTCATTTTTCTTCAAAAACAAATAATAATAATAATAATAAAATGAGTAAAAGTACATGCACAGTAAAATTATTCATATGAATAGTTAGCAAACATACATATTAAACTATTCCATCATTGATCAAATAGCCAATATTTTTTTTAAAATCCTTAAAGAAATTAGATACATCATAATGAGTAGTGAAATTTTCATTATTTGAAACAAAAATTGTTTCCTTTCCTTTGTCATCCCTTTTCAATGATACTGGATAAAGATCAACTAGGTGCCTTGGGGTACGACAGGTACGTGACCAATGGTCCTTTCCACCACAACGGAAGCATTTATCCTCAATTGATTTACATTGCCCATTATTTCTTTCTTTATCCCACTTCTGTTGAGATCATTTCTTGTGAACATAATTTCTTTTCCTTCCATAATTTTTCTTGTTATCAAAATCTTGCCATTTACCTCTTCTGATGTTATAATTTGCCGCATTTGCTTCAGGAAATGGGGCGGCGCTAGTTGGGCGCGCTTTATGATTTCTTAAGAGCACCTCATTGTTGCGTTCAGCAACAAGAAAGCAAGAGCTCAAAAAAATTTTAAATTCTTTTTCTCGATACTGCTGCTGCAGGAGCACATTCGAGGCATGGAAGGTCGAAAAAATTTTCCCTAACATATCGGGTTTGAGGAAGTATCACATGATTGTACCTTTTTTCAAGGTCTTTCCACAGATTTGCAGGATCTTTTAATGTGGGATATTCATTTTTCAATCATACTTCAAGATAATGACGAAGGAAAATCATGGATTTGGCTTTATCCTTCTGGGATGTATTATTTTCAGCCTTAATGGTATCTTCAAGATCCATTGAATCAAGATGGATTTTAGCATATAGTATCCAGATATATCAAAAGCATTATATTCAAGATGAAAGAGTTTCGATATAATAAAAATTTGTTATCTGGAGTCTTCCTAAAATTTCGTTAGAGTTTCGTGCTGATAACGTGTTATAAAATAACTAAATAAGGAAGATAAAATAAAGAAATATAAATGAAAGACTCTAGTATTAATATTTACTAATATTAATATCATCCTACCATAATAACTATGATTTATATATTAATACTATATTTGTAATATGAAGAGAAAGAAAAGTTTTGTAGAGAGAGAAGAAATGCTTTTATTGATGTGTATTTGCCTGAGACTTACACTATGTTTGTTTGAGAGGAAAATGGAAAGAAAGAAAAGGGAGGAAAGAAAATGGGAAGGAAAATGATTATTTTTCTTTGTTTGGTTGAGAAGGAAAATTAGAGAGGAAAGAAAATGGATGGAAAAAAACTGGTGGGGCCTACTAATTTTTTTTCTCTCCAACATTGGAAAGAAAATGGAGAGAAAACTAATGTTTCTCTCTCTACTTCCAATACTACCCCTTCACTTTTTCAATATATTTTCTAATATAGAGGTAAAATTGTCTTTTTATAACATTTCTTTCCTTCTTATTTTCCTTCCATCCAAACACATCTAAAAAAAATAAAAATCCACTCAATTTTCTTTCCTTTCCTTTCTTTCCTTTCTATTTCCTTCCTCTCTATTTCTTTCCTTCCAACCAAACATAGCCTTAGAATCCTATTTATATGCATACAGGAAAATAACTTTTTCAACATTATTAAATACATTCTCTCTTGAAAATGTGAACTTCACATGGGAATGGGCATCACATCCTATTCTTATCACAACAATAAAACCAATTTAAAAAAAATCATTGTTAATAATGATTTCACTAAAGAGAGAAGGTAGAAGAAAAATTTGGCCTACTTAAAATTGTTAGTCACTGTTTTTTGTGACAATAATAACTTCTATATCAGTGTATTATATTAAATTAGTGTAATGTCAGCGTATTATACTCCTCGTTTTATAATATCCAAAAAAAATGCCAACTACAACAACCATTTGCCACAATGTAGGTGAATCTCCGTTCCTGTCTCCCTCTCTCTCTCTCTCTACTATCACCATTGTTTGAGAAAAAACGACAACGACCACCTAACAGCCAACACCCTGCCCCATATATCAGTGATCACGTTTATAGCAATGGTCACTTCATGGCCTCGTAGAAAGATAAGGCATATGTGGCTGAAGACTAATGACTGTCCATGATTATACTGCTTTTGCTTTTATGGAGATTTGATTTATTTTACGCTAATACAATGTAATTGAATATATATCCATTTGTTGAAAAGATTTGAGTGGAAGTTGTCACATAATTCACCATGAGAGAAAAATTAAAAAGTTGGTGTCATGTCTTCAGCAAAGCTTTTGAAACTTGAAAGGCCAAGACGAGAAAAGAAAATAAAAACAAGGGAAAAAATTAAAAGAGAAAGCGGATGATTACCTCTTATCTTATGTTAATATATATTGCATGCTATGCTAGTTTATGAAATAATATTTTTTATTATTTAATAATATTTTTAATTTAAAAACTAAAAAAGATATTATTAAAATATAAAAAATATCATTTTAATTTTAATAATATTTATATAGTCACTGTAATTTCTATAAACATAAGCACCATATATACTCTATATATTATTAGCTCATAATATATTATGACGGTTTTAAATCTGGGTCCTTGGTTAAATTTCTAATTAAAAAACTTCAACTGAAAAGATAAGCTTAAATATGTAGGAGAGAGATTAGTTATGAATATGGATGGACCATCATGATGTTTTACTTTGAAATTTGAATGGAGGAAAATATTTCTTTTTTAATAATATAATCATTCAAAGTGAGAATAACATGCTAAATATATATATATATAAAACAAGGGGAATTCTTCGGAAATGAAAAATAGCTATGATGTGCGAAAAAAGATTAATAACTTAACCATATCTGAAAAATGTAATGTCTACGATAGGTACATTATATAGACTTTTTTTTTTGGGCAGTACATTAGACAGTCTAGGATGATAAGCTGTGGTTGACGTATAATACAACAATCTGTTAATTAATTAACGTTAGGTGGTAGTATTAAGTTGAATATAATTCTTCACCTTCTAAAGATTAAAGAGAAAGAAAGTTCATGGGTTACCGACTAAAACCTTGAATAATTAATTATTTTTTATTATATTTATATTTTTTTTATAAACATTATAGGTATTTATGGATGGGTAATCAAACATTAATATCAAACAATTCAATAATCAAGTAAAAATAAGCACAATTCACTCCAAAATCAGATTATATAATGAGAAGTTGCTCCACTTGAAAACGAAAAACAAAGGAAAAAATAACTAATTTTTTTTTATATTGATTAAATATATGTGTAATACGTTATTACTGAAAGATTAGGTGTTTTTTTTATATGATGTTTTTTTTAATTGATAATATTTAAATCAGATGGTCTGATTTATTTGAAAAAAAAATAAATTACAAATTGGAAGGTCCGATTTATATTTTTTATTTTTTTTTATTTTTTAAAATAATGGATGGTCTGATTTGTAATTATTTATTTAAAAAAAATAAAACAATACAAACAACTCCATGTTTCCAATTTGTGTAACCCATAACAATATAAAATATTTTTCTTATCATAACATCTTGTGATACACCTCTCTCTCACAAGGAAACATGAAAAGCGGAAAAAAATATCCTCTCTTCAATGTCAACGGCTAGAGCATTGATATGTGTAACAAGTAACAACTAACTTATTAATAAAAAAATTTATTTATACAAATAAAAATTATTTAATCTTTCGTTTGAGTGTTTAATTTTAAAAACGTATTGGATTTAGAATATATTTAGTTTTTTTAACTAAGTTGAATTAACACCTAAGTAAATCACTAAATTTGGAATAACTTAAATGACTTATATGAATGTGAATCTTTCGTAATTAGTAATTGTAATCTATTTTAATTATAATGAAAATTCTATCATCATTATAATAGAAACTAGACGCAAGTTATATTATACTTTATGGTCGAACTAAAATATGTCATGGTGTTACTTTTTTTTTATTTTTAACTTCTGCATCTTTTATTTTCATTTTATTTTATTACGGATGAGATAAAAATAAAATAATTTTTTTATTTCAGTTTAATATATAATCTATTTTATTAAATATTAAAAATAATTTTTTACTTCAACTCGCGTTCTCAACTTACTCGAAAATCTTCGCACATAAATAAACCCCATTCGTAAAAATATATCAAGTTATCTATAAAATTATTAACTACCTTATATATGTAGTAACCTAATTTCAAGGGCAAATGGTTCTTCAAGTCTTGACATGAGTACAAAAAGTTGAGAGAGATTAGATAAATGGAGTTATGGATAATATAGAAGGGCCAAATAAGACTAATCAGATGGTCATCAAAAGAACATAATACATAGCATTTTTTTAATTGAGTGGACGATAACCTTCATTATTAATTAATCTATGCAATAATACTGTTGATGCTAATACATATACTGCACTTATCACGCCCCCACACAATATTTAAAAGGAATGGATTAGATACAAAGAGAGCAAAAGAGTGTCGTTGTTGCTTGAGTTGGTGATGGCACCTTTGAATAAGTCTAATTAAGTGTGTCTTATTTTCAGACTATAGATTATCATTTTATCATATGAAATTATCTTAAAAATTTAAATCGATAAAAAATTATATTTTTAAATGCGCCTATTCATACAAAATTCTTTTTGAAATTTGTTTGAATTATTGTATGATTTTCTTTTTAAATTTTCCTTATA
>NC_029794.2:3742623-3746413 GCF_000816755.2 Arachis ipaensis | reverse complement strand
TCTGATATCATATCATAAAATTATTTTTTTTAAATCTAAATTAATAAAAAAAATACATAAATTATATCTCTAATATATAAAAATATCCGAACCAATTAAAAGATGTCAGGAAATTAAACAGACATAGTCCACAATAATAATGCATCTAATAATAAGACTAATATTTAATTTCAAGTTTATGAAAATTGTTTGATTGTTTAGCTCAGTTTTAAGTTAGTGCTCGTCCTTTTTTGCGAAGTAGAAGAAGAAAATTATATATAGACATACATTAATAATATAATAAGCTTACACCAAAAATGGTAAGGCGTGATCTTGTAGAAATTTGATTTTTGCCCGGAATCAATTTATTTTTAGTTCCTTTTATTTAAATCGACACTCCATGTTACATTTAACAATTCTTTAACACAACTACTTCATTTGAGATATCAAATATATCCATAAAATAAAAAATATTAAAAAATTTTATTTTTATAAAAAAAGTCAATAATTTTTTTTGTTTACTTTTTTAAACATATTTACTTCTATCTGATTAGAGTTTGGATCTGATTCGATCCAATCCGATCATCTTACAGATCAGATCATATTCTCAAATTACAGATCAGATACGGATAAATACTGTGGATTTATATGGATATGATCTAATCTATGAACACCCCTAACTATTACTATAGGTTCATTGTTGCAAAAGAATGTTTCTTTTATTATAAACTATTATTAGATTTTATTATAAACTATTATAAACTATTACCATTATTATATCCATAGTTGTGGGTTCGACCAGAAAACTAGTGAACCGGACTAGAACTGGATTATAGTCCAATTTGGTTTACTCTTTGCACCGTTTAAGGAATAAAATCGGTATGAACTGGTAAGAACCGGTGCAAACCGGTCTGCTTGAAAAATTTTTTAAAATGTCTCCATAAGGTCTCGAACCAAGAACCTTGGAGCAAAAGTAACCTCTACTTGCCACTTAGCCATTGCACTTCTAAGTATTATATTTGACAAATGCTAATTATATAGTATACATAAATATCTAATTTAATTTAATTTTTATTTTTTCTATTTTTAAAATTAATTATATTTTAATTATATACCATTATTAATATAAATATAAATTTCACTAAAAATTTATTAATTTACTTGATCTATTTTATTGCTAGTATTGTGATTAAGGTTATTTGTTTTGACTTTTGATCTAATAATATAGTAATTATTTTATATATTGTACGAATATAAATTAATTATTTTTTTATTTATAAAAATTTTTAAACGCTTGAGCTTGTTTTATATATATATATATATATATTTATGAATGTGATATATTTTTTATGTAAATAATCTTTTAAAAAAATCTAATAGTTAATCTATTACTTTTTTTGTTTTAGTCCAAATTAAATATTTTTTAGTGTTTTTGGAAAGAAAATCTTTTGAGAAATTTAATAATATGTGATGAGGAACACCGAATAAATTATACAGAAACCAATTAAAACACAATATGAAAACATCTTTAAAAAAAGACGTTTTAAACGTGTTTATCTGAGTGGCCTCCTTTGAGAAATATTATCATTTTCAATTTCGGAACGTAGAAGCATTCATTATTCAAAGAATCTAACCAAATTCAATTCACTCAAAATATACGAATTCATGGACTCCAACTAATGTGCTTTGTTATATGTGAAGCCATACAGAGAATCTTCAATAAAGAACTATCGATTTCACACATGATCGTATAACTTAAATTTCTAGTTTTAGAAAAAAAATTCAATAATTAAATGAAGTTTAATTTGTCACCCAAAGGAAATAATGGAGCCGTTGTTACAACTCTTTAAAAGAAAGTTCACTCATAAATTTAGTCTGAGTTGATAGTGTTAATTAATAATATTTTTTGTGGCATGTATCATATGACAATTACATTACAATTATTTTTCTCCGTACACAAGAAGTCGCCAAAAAAATAGAAATTCGTGAAGAAAGGAAGTTATTGCTAAGTTAGAAATTATTGGCAATTTGGCATATAATATACGCATTAACAATTTGACGAAATGTCAATATATATTATGAGTACTTCATTTTTTAATGTTAAACAAAAGATTAGGCCTCATCATCAGCTAGGAAACGTTTATTCTAAGAGATGAAGAATTTTTATAGAAACATACAATAATTTTTTTGTGTATTTTCTATTAATTTAATATTTTTAAATAAATAAGTTTATGACATAGTATAATTTTTTCTTTTTCTTTTTTGTATTATATTATATCATACTTCAAATTCAAAACAATGAGTAATAGCCCAAATGACATAGACTACCCATACTCAATTAAGAGGTTGCGGGTTCGAGTCTCCTATCTTTTCAAATTTTGAGCCAATGAGTAATAACTCAAATGGCATAGACTTCCCGTACTCAATTAAAAGGTTGCGGGTTCGAGTCTCCTATCTTTCTAAATTTGCCAATGAGTAATAGCTCAAATGGCATAGTCTCCTATCTTTCCAAATTTTTAGCCAATGAGTAATAACTCAAATGGCATAGTCTCCTCATACTCAATTAAGAGGTTGGCATAGTCTCTTCATACTCAATTAAGAGGTTACGGATTCGAGTCTCCTATCTTTGGTAAAAAAAAAAAAAAAAACTATAGTCTATAGCGTAATAATTATTATTGGTTGAAGCTTTGAAGGAACCACGGATAGAACGTTGCCTGAAGCAAAGGGCCAAAATGGATAATTAAATTGGTGGCCCAATAATGCACATGGTGGTTGCACGTGCCGGAAAGAGGTGGCATTTGTGCACAGTGGAAAAGCAGATAAGGTGGTTCTCCAAATATAGGGCAGAGAAAAGCGTGGTAGGTGAGCATGATTTTTAAATTGAGCTTCATACAATTGTCACTAAACAATGATATATACATGAGTTTAATAATGATGTTCAAGCGACGTTTTCAAAATTCAAACTACATCATCCATTTAAATTTATGATTTCGAATTCTTTTTAAGTTTTGGAAATGAAAAATTTAATTAGTTTTACTAACATTATAATAAACAATTAAATACTCATATAAATTTTGTTACAATGCACAAAATATACATATAAACCAGCCTACAAGTAATAATATATAGTATATGAATTGAAGAAGGTGATGGATAACTTCAAACACTCCGCAATGGTGGTACCACCAACCATTTGGATGGTTCATTAGAAAAGGTCAAATCAGATAGACAAAGAATCAAGAAATGGTAGTTGCTAAAAAAGTTATTAAAATTTATTATTTTTAATAGTTAATTAATTATTAATATTTAAAAATATATGATAAAATATGTTGTTGAATTATTTAATTAAAAAATTAAACAAAAAATTGAATTAATTATAAAATTATGGTTAAAATTAATAAATTATGATCCCCTAATATTTTTAAAAATATATTATAATACATTAACACATATTGGTATCATATAATGGTGTACTATATACTTATAAAGAGGAGTGGTAGAGCGGGTCAGTCTGCCTCAACCCACTCTATTCCACCTAGGCTTGTACCATAAATAGGGTGGACTACTAGCTCATTTTACCAACTAAAGTAGATTTAAAATGCTAGTTCGATCTACTTTACGGTGGGTTGGCAGACCAACGGACTAGCTCGCTTAACTTTTTTTTTAAAGAATAAAATTTGTTAAAATTAATCAAAAAATAATAATTAAAAAAATTAAATACAAATAAAAAATAGTCAAATTATAATATAAATTTTTTTATTATTTTTTTAAATTTTTAACTTCAATATATAAAATTATTCAAAATAATATT
>NC_029794.2:3740400-3742478 GCF_000816755.2 Arachis ipaensis | reverse complement strand
AAGCATATATACAAAATCCTATATATTAATTGTGGATAGTTTATTGGCTAGTTAGTACTACCGATTAAATTAATAATAAAAAGCTGATAGCGATAGAATCCTACCACGCACAAAATTTCTCATCTATATATGTTGCTTCACAGGAGTAAGTTTCATGGTAAGAATATAACACTTGATTCACTATATCATTAGATTCCCTCATCTTCAGCATTGCATGGCTTCTTCATCATGGGTTTGGTTTCTGGTGGTTCTTGCCGTACACGTGGTTGCCGGGGCAACACCATTATCTTCCTCAAATCGGTGCTACAGAGCAATATACAGCTTCGGAGATTCTCTTGCCGACACCGGAAACTCCAACTATGATACTAATCATACACTCTCTTCATCACAAACTTTGGCATTACACGTTCCTTATGGAGAAACCTTTTTCCATCACCCTACCGGAAGATGGTCTGATGGCCGCCTTATCGTCGATTTCATCGGTAACTAATCCAGACTTTTATATGAGTTTGTTTGATTTTTGTTTGTATTTTTTTTAATTCATTTTATGTTATTTTTTTCTGTTCATAAAAAATCGTACTCCTGATTTTTCGGATACAGAATTTTATATTATATTACGAAATTACTTGTCCCAAAAATTTAATATATTGGGTTTGGCAGCTGAGAAGATGGGGGTCCCACTGCTGAAGCCGTATCTGGGAATAAAGAGCGGGAATATAAAAGATTGGAAGCCAACGGAGGGGGTGAATTTTGCGGTTGCAGGAGCCACTGCTTTAGATTCAAGCTTCTACTTAGAGAAGGGGATCTCTAATGTTGTTACAAACTACTCTTTGAGAGTGCAGTTACATTGGTTCACGGAGGAGTTGCTCCCTTCTATCTGTCATTCTCCTTCAGGTAACATTCTAGTTATATCCATCATTTTGTTTTGTTTCCAATTTTTGTAAGTGTGTTTAGATTTCACTTTCAAGTTTCAAGTTTTCTAACTACATAAAGTTGTTCTTCCCCAAAATTTAAAATACCCAACTTGTAAAAAAAGTAGGAGGTGAAATAATCTTTAAATGTTTTAATAAAATTATTTTCGAAATAACCTTTAGCTTTATTAGGGGTGGTAAAGTGGGCCGGTCCGCCCCAATCTGTCCTTCCCCGCCTAGGCCCGGTCCATAAATGGAGAGGGACGGCCCGGAAGAATAAAAAAAAAGTATTTGAAAATTCTATAATTATTAATTTTATAATAGTAATTATTCTTTTATTTAATAAAAAAAAGAAAAAAAAATTCGATCCGACAGACCGGCCCGTCCCACCCCGCTAAAACCCGCCAATTTAACGGTGTGGGTTTGACGAATTTTTTTAATTTGACGGGTTCTAAATCCTAACCCGACCTGTCCTTTTTAGCGGGTTTAGTGGATCGGCCCGACGGGTTTAACCCGTTTCGCCACCCTAAGCTTTATCATCAGTTGATAGAATTATTGAAGTTATTCATCATTTGTATGCTTTTAGTTTCTATTTATTAACTTTTAAGATTCAAATAAAAATAATAAATTTATAATACTTTTTTTATAGAGTCTACAGGGATATGCCGAGTAAAAGAAGAGTTCAGTCGAAAAATACTCTCACGAAAGACAATTAATAAATCAGAATAAAAGTACTAAATTATTCTCAAGCATCTAAAAGTTTCTCTTGTTTCATCTTTTATTTCTATAAACAAAATTACTTATTCTTGATGTTAACTATATCTAATTGATGTCGTATAAAATATTTAAGTTCTAATAAAAAATACTTTTTAGGAGGGGTGAAGCACACACCTTGAAACTAAACCAATACAAAATACAAGCACACACACATTTATAAGGCGTGTAATTAAATTAAACTATGGTCTAATTTTGCAGAGTGTAAAGAAGTACTTGGGAGCTCGTTATTTCTTGTGGGTGAGATTGGTGGCAATGACTTCAACCATCCTCTATTTTTACGCAAGAATATTGAAGAACTCAGGACATACGTACCCAATGTGATTAATGAAATCTCTTTGGCCATCAGGGTAAGAATTTTAAAAATATATAAAAATATAATGACAATGTTTA
>NC_029794.2:3729417-3740329 GCF_000816755.2 Arachis ipaensis | reverse complement strand
TTGTCTGTGCTTCTCCTATATATACATGGCATATCTTCTTATCTAGATAAACAGTTTATTTGAATTATTTATTTAACTTTTCATCAATTAATATGGCATAAGTGCTGACATGTATGGTATGACGTTATATCAACCAATCACATCTTTGTTTTATTTGAATTCTAACGAATTATATCGTTCATAGTTAACTATTGCAATGAAATATATAATATAGCAAGAAGTAAAATTCCCAATAATTTTTTATTTTTTACTTTATTTAATGTACTCTATAATAAATAAATAATAAAAAAAATAAAAAAAATATAGGGAAACAATGAGAATACTAAACAATGTAAACAATGGATATGTCGAATATTCAATTCAATAGGTATGCAGATAATTATGTTAATTATTTTTAATTGGATTATTATTTCTTTTTATTCGATTTACTTATATACAGATAACAATAATGGTTGGATGTTCAATTCACTAGGTGTGCAAAAAGTTATCCAATATTAGGGTTTAGGAAGTAAATTAGGGGTGGAGTATTTTTTTTTTTTACTTTATTGAATCAATTTTAGAGTTTATTGTTCATATTATTTACAAAAGTCATTATCTATCTAACAAAATCAATAAAATAAATATAAATTATTTAGACTGATTGTTTTTTATCATCCAGCAGTATTATGGTTAGTGAATTTCGTATTCTCCCCCTTATGAGTTATGACTTATTTGTCTTAAGGTTATCGTTTTTGTTGAAGTAGTTAGTGTCTGTCTATTTGAGGCTGTCTCTTGATGCTCTGAGCAATTCTTTTTTATTAGTTTAATTTCTATTTCAATAGTAACTTAGTGCGTCCCTGAATCTTTGGTGAATTATATATTTATTTAATTTTGTGTTTGATTGGCAGAAACTGATTGATTTGGGAGCTCAAACTCTCCTAGTTCCTGGAAACTTCCCTCTTGGATGCAATTATATCTATTTGTCGATGTTCAAGACTGAAGATAGTGAAGCATATGATCAAATTGGTTGTCTCAAATGGTTAAACAAGTTTGCGGAATACTATAACAAGCAACTTTATGGTGAAATAAATAGACTCCAAGTGCTTCATCCCAATGTCAATATCATCTATGCAGATTATTATCATGCTGCCTTGCAAATATATCAATCCCCCACACATTTTGGTAAATAATATAAATCCCCAAGTTAATTTCATTAGGAGGATTTTGAGTGTAATTATATATCAATTCATGGTTTTGCAGGATTCAAAGAATCATTACTTAGTGCTTGTTGTCCACCTGCTGGGCTTCCAAACAAATTCAAGGGACCAGTTGATTGTGGCAAACCAGGAGTTACTGCTGTTTGTGATGATCCATCCCAATTTATTTCTTGGGATGGTGTACACCTCACTGAGGCAGCATATAAATTGATTGCAAAAGGTTTATTAAATGGACCATATACTAATCCTAGTATTGGTAGCTCATGTGATTCAGAAATATAACAATAACATATATATATCAAATCTATTTGTTTTTAAAGTGTTAGAAGTATAGTAGTTCAAAGTTTGAACTTCAAACAACTTGTTTTTGAGAGTTTGAAAGGCTTCCATATATATGTTGAGATCATCAACCAATGTACCACATTTAGTAGCATCCTTAAAGACGCAATTAGATAATTAGATTGAACTATTGGTGTAGTCATATACACCTTATGTAATTTGAAATTGTGCTTGTAAATTCTAATTGAATTATTTGACTTATTGAATTATGCTTGTATATATTATTTGCATGTTATGTGATTCTTTTTAAATTATAATTTTAAAAAATATGTAAATAATAAATAGTACCAAAGATATATTATTTATATCATAAATAGGATGCTTATTTAGATGATGTCAAAATTAAAATAAACTAAAAAAAAAGCTTTGGTTATCAATTCCTCGTCTCCACCAATTAAAAAGAGAAAAGAAGAGGGGGGGGAGAAAAACATTTAAAGAGACAACACGGACGTGCGTATGTGAATTTAAAATTAATGAATAGTATATATATATAAAGATCGCCAGAAAAAAATTAATATAAAAATTTTAGTCAAAAATGTGATTGATGGAATGAAAAAAATTTGATAGAGATGACATCATGGAGCTTTTTATAGTGGGAAAAGTATTTTTTGGACTTTGAAGGACTAGATAATAAAGATAATTAATAAAAAATATAAGTGTTACCTAGATTATTTCTTTATCAATAATATGTTTACCATTGTAATTATTTTTTAGTGAAAGTACATAAAAAATACATAGTATATAAGGTGTAATAACTCAACAAATATTTTCTAAGGGGATTTTTCATTCTCTCCAACAATGAGGAGAACTTATTTCTCTCCCTTGAAAACCAAATCTGAAGCATCACAATTGGTTATTAATTTTGTGAATTTTGTCAGAGTACAATTTGAAAAATAAGTTAAGTGTATAAGGACCGACAATGGGCCAGAGTTCACTCTAAAATCCTTTTTTGCATCAACTGGAATTTTACACCAAACTTCTTGTGTAGAAACACCAGAGCAAAACGGGATTGTAGAGAGAAAACAGCAAATTTTAGGTGTTGCTAGAGCACTGCTATTTCAATCAGGAATTCCACATTGTTTTTGGCAATACGCAGTTGCTCACGCCATTCACCTAATTAATAGGCTGCCCAGCACTAACCTGGATAATGCTAGTCCTTATAAGCTTTTGTATGGTAACTTACCTGACCTTTCATATTTAAGAGTATTTGGTTCTCTTGCATATACCTTCACATTAATCATCACACATGACTGCATTACTAGAAAGTCTGAAAGAGTCAAGAAACTGCCTGCTTATTTGAAGGACTATCATTGTATGACAACCCACACAGCTCACTCTAGCAACGTTGCCAACTCTAACTCTTTATATCCTATCTCACAACACTTGTCATATGATAAATTAACCCCAAAATATAAGTCACTTTCTCTAGCCATCACCTCAAATCAAGAACCTAGCACTTATGAGGAAGCGGCTGCACATGAATGTTGGAGAAAGGCAATACAAGATGAATTGACAGCTCTAGATCATAACAGAACTTGGTGTCTCACTGAACTCCCAAAAGACAAGAAGGCTGTGGGTTACAAATGGGTTTTTCGGGTAAAATTCAATCCCGATGGCACCATAGAGAGGCACAAAGCGAGGCTAGTTGCAAAAGGATTCACTCAAGTGCAAGGAGTAGATTATGGTGATACTTTTAGTCTAGTTGTCAAAATGACTACCCTACGAGTAATGTTAGCATTAGCAGCGGCAAAGAAATGGCATTTGAAACAGCTGGACGTCAACACTGCCTTCCTTCATGGAGATTTGGACAAGGAAGTTTATATGAAGTTACCACCCGGTTTGGCTGTATCACAACCAGGTTTGGTTTGTAAATTGCAAAAATCTCTATATGGGCTTAAGCAAGCAAGCAGGCAATGGAACATTAAGCTCACTCAGACTCTTGTGGATGCTGGTTATAAGCAGTTTTTTGATGATCATTCACTCTTCATCAAGAAATAATCTGAAAGCTTCACTGCCATTCTAGTATATATTGATGACTTGGTTTTAACCGGGAATGACATTAGTGAAATCAATTCCATCAAGCAAGATTTGGATGACAAATTCAAAATAAAGGATCTTAGTGATCTCAAATACTTCTTGGGAATGGAAGTAGCACGCTCTAACTCTGGAATTCACATTTACTCCATTTGATTATAGTCAGAAACTCTCAAAGGAATCAGGTACCATTTTAACAGACAATACTGTTTACAGACAGCTCATCAGTCCAAGGATCAACTTGCTGATTTTCTTACCAAAGCTCTGCCACCGGGTCCGCTAATGGCTAATGTTTCCAAGCTAGGATTGTTAGATTTACACAATTCTAGCTTGCGGGAGGGTGTTACCTAGATTATTTCTTTATCAATAATAGGTTTACCATTGTAATTATTTTTTAGTGAAGGTACATAAAAAGTACATAGTATATAAGGTGTAATAACTCAACAAATATTTTCTAAGGAAATTTTTCATTCTCTCCAACAATGAGAAGAACTTATTTCTCTCCATCTCTTAATCCCTTCTGGTTCATCAAACTATCAACATCACAGCTTGAACAGCTTAGGGCATGGGATTTTCTTCAAGGACCGATTTATAAATAATGAAAGGTTCATAAATAAACTTTTATTAACATGTGGGGCAAATTTGATTAGGGTTAAATTGGAGTTAAGCCCCACTTTGGTCCCTGAGATTGGCGAATTGCACTGAATTAGTCCTCGAGATCCCAATTGCACTAAATTAGTCCCTCGGATTCGAAAAAATGCACCACGTTAGTCCTTCTACTTTGTCTTCTACTTCTCCATCAGTGCAGAGAAAAAAACGTTTCTCTTCCATGAGTGACCCAAAGTAGCAACAGGTGGCTGCAATAGGATTTTTTGAGACTATTAGAACACGGCATTCGCTGTGCAGTTGTCGGAAGAGTACGTTTGCCACTACAGGAATCTTCTGCGTCGTCACTGAGGTTAGTGAGGATGAAAATTTTTTTTTCAAATTTAATGGAATGCTGTGATGTGTGTTGATCATGGTTAAGTGTTTTGTATATTGTCAATTCACAAGTTTTAAAGCTGATTTTGTGTTAGAATTTTATTTTGATGTTTTGTGGGACTGTGTTTAAGGGTTTCTTTTTATGCTCTGTTCCAATGGTGGAAGAATCAGCACCCATCGAAGGCAATAAGCCCACTGCCCTGGCTGATAACACTTCACTACCCAACATCACAGAACCAACAAATCCTGATGAAGCTGTCTACGACAAAGAGAGACCAGGAGTTACAGTAAGATATCACTTCAATTCATCTCTACTATAGAATTTTATTATTGGACTCCTGCTTCTAGTCCAATTAAAAAATTGTTGCCTTTCTTCCTCAAGGTACATAGTAATCTTGTTATGTCTAGATTAGTTAATTAATGTTTGTTGGATTGCAAGTGTTTGCTGGCTATTTTTCTGGGTTGATAGCTACTTCAATTGAGCTCAAAATCCCTGTTTGCATATTATGCATGCCATACGTTCGATGAAATGCTAATGTGAAATTGTTTTGTTTAATTCTTATGTTTGGCCAATATTTATCTTAAATTCTATTCTCATTAGGCATTATAATTAGAAATTGTGTAGTTTTATGGGTTGAATATAAATAATCACATACATAGTTACTTGTTCTTTGATGTTGTTAAGCAATTCAACTTGATTTTCATCAAGATTGCCACTTTTGAAACAAGACCTGTGTTAATGTGATTATTTTTCTTGTTTTTGTGATGAATAAGTAAGCTTCTCTACTCTTGAATGGATTATGGTTGTGGTGCTAGGCAGAAAGACTATGTCAGAAGCGTGCCCTCGAGGCATTTAGGTTGGATCCAGCTAAATGGAGAGGTAACTATACAATAACTATATTGGTATACCCTTTTATTTGGCTTTGTTGATTGCACATTATTTCATCTTGTTGATCATTGGCCTATTGTTCTAATTGTTCTAAGCTTGCAGGTGGACATGATCTATTCATTGTGATTACCTTTTTTTATTTTTTTCCTCTTTCTTCTTCTACCACTTGAGGCACACAAGTTTTTGTTCAGAATTTAGAAGTAGCATTTAGATTGAATTCTCTTGTAGACTTTTTGCTGGTTAAATTTCAAAATGAATGCTCATGAGCTTTCTTGATATTCAGTAAATTCTTTTAAAATATTTAGGTGTCAATTTTTTTCATATGTTATTACCCATAAACTGCAGTGAACGTTCAGCCTCTATCTGGGTTTCCTTCAAATTTTTAAGTTTATACTGCATTGCTAAAACCTCATGACAGAATCATGGCACTTGATCTTCCTCATGGTGGACATCTTTCTCATGGATACCAGGTATTTTCAATTTCCATAATCCACCATTTCCTGTGATAATGAAATCTATCAAGTTCATGGATTATTGGTAATTTCTTTTGGCAATTTCTTCAAGGATTAGATAGAAATCACTTTGTAGTTATTCATAAAAATTTAATGCTTTTATTACATATCTATTTATGTATAATTCTTATTAGTTGAGACTTTGTTAGGGTTAGCCTCTGTTGTGGACCACCGGAGTACAGGGCGGCAGCCACACCCACACTGCTCTGAAACACTCGATGCTCTACTGGTTCCTCTGGAGATCCTTCTATTTGACCGCTGGGAAGTCTGGCTCCCACTTGCACTCATGATCCTAAACCCAAAAAGCTACACAGTGAGAAAGAAGACGAAGAACCAGGAAAAGTGGGTAGAAGAAGAAGAGGAAGAAGTTAGGGCAGAAATCTTGGTTATAAAAGGGGACAAGGATTAAATTGGAGCTAATCAAATTTATTGCCATGTCATCTAACTGTTGCTGGGTCCAGCGTGGCAAGAACTGGCCACGTCACTGACGGCGTCAGTGCTCCGGTGACGGAAATTGGAAGAAGGACTAACGTGGTGCATTTTTTCGAATCTGGGGGACTAATTTAGTGCAATTGGGATCTAGAAGACTAATTCAGTGCAACTCGCCAATCTCAGGGATCAAAGTGGGGCTTAACTCACATGGGTTGGGGTCGAGAATGGAGAATTTCAACCCAGGCACAGCTTCAATGGCCCTCCCAAAAATCATCGACCAAGAAGATCTCCGGCGACAAACGGTCATTTCCGGTGAATTCCATCACCGAAGATTTATAACGATCGAATTCAAAGATTGAAACTTGATGAAGTCCTGCTCGCAGGTTCTACAGAAGATCATAAAGAAAGGATTCCTATCTTCTGATCTCCATGTTCCCATCAACCCTAATCCTAATCAAGAAAGGATTCATTTGATTCCCATTAATCACCTCAATCCCATGATCCCACTCTCAATACTCCTCTTTTTTCATCAAAAACCCTGATATTCGCATCATCAATTATGATCATCAACTCCTCTCCCTTCATGAACTCCGTCCTTGTCCTTTAGGACCTTCGCGTATTCAGTCCTGGCTTGAATCCTTTTAATCCCTATTGCGTCGCTCATCACTCTCGCTAATTTTTCCCTTTATACGTCTATTACTGCTCTGATTTCTGTTAGTTTTTCCGTTTCTCGTTTGTTTAATATGTAAACACGTAAAAAAGAACAAGGTTTTGTTGTCTGTTCCCTGCTGTTTCCTGCGAAAACAAAGAATAGTCGTTTTGGGGATTTGTATTCTAGGGTTTTTTTATTAGATCGTCGTTTTTATTTTGGGGTGTCGTTTTTGGGTGTTGGATTGAGAAGAGATGCTGGAGGCGCAGCCAGTGTTGTTCAGGAGACGCCCGTCGAGGAGGTGCATGCTGAGGCTTGGCGTTGGGACCGACGATAGAGGTTGGACTTCTCTTCATGTTAAAGGTGATTTCAAACTGGTGAGTTTCTTCAGTTTCATCAATCCCTCTTTTATATTGTTGTTGTTGTTGTTGCAGAATCCTTCTTTTAACCGGCAGGCACTACTTGGCAACTTGAACAATAACAATGCTGCATCCAATAAATTCAATGGGGTAAAACTCCTTTTATTTTTTGTGCATTTATCAGTTGAATGGGTTAGACTTATTTTATATAGCATTGTAATCATTTTCTTACCATTATACTAATTTGTTATTGTGATCAAATGGACAGGAATTGGCTCCAGCAGTTCAAGTAGTGATTCCTCGTCGTCTAGTGGTACTAAATTTGCTCCTAGCTGTTATTTGGTTTGTTCTTGAGACAATCTGTTAGCAGGGGAACTTAAAATTTACTCTTATTTTAATCTTTGCAGATTCAGATTCAGCGTGTTCCTCAAGGAGTGATTCTGAAGCATGGCCAATGTGCAGTATTTTGCCGAAGAAAATAATTTGTTTCACGGCTTCTTTTGAGTGTGCAGCTTCAATTCATGGACTAGGTGTGTGCTTTTGATTCTCTCTATATCTCCTTTTCGCTGCAATGCTTCAATTTTCTGCAGATGGAATGATGGCTAAATTTGTGATTGCATTGTTATTTTAGGTAGTGTTGCTGTGAACATGGTTTGCTGTTTCATATTGGATGGATTTTTGTGGCAGGACAACTGCTAGAAGAGGTTTGTGGTGTGTATTATTAATCACAGACTTTAATGTCTTCCATTGCAGCAGGTATTTCTAGTTCTTGCAATTAAAAATTGATCTTTATAGATGCTGCTATTACCATCCTTAAATTTTTATTACAGTCTTTACAGGCCTTACCAAATGTTCCACCAGCAATGCCGATGCCGTTAATCACGAAAGTGAGATTTTGTCAAATCTTATGGTAGGAACACCATGGAAGACAGTTGCCAAAGAAGTAGGGAACACTTTTGGCATTGATTCATAAGCTTTTGTGATTGAAAAATTCTAAGAAAAGTGCGATTTGAATGGCTACCGGAAGATTTGAAGTGGGTCCGACTCGGCGGTGTTAGTGGCGGCGGTGACGAAGGCGATGAGATATTGAATAGGGAAAATTTTTTATATTATTTGTAAAAACCATGGAAACAATGGAAGAATGCCTAACAATGGAAGAAAGCCTTGATGATGTCCTCAATTCACTGGGATCTGGGTTCGTGATGGGCGTAACCAGATCCCCTTTCACTTTTTCAAGTCCCTTTGCATCTCTCAAACTCATATCACTGTCCGCCTCAATGCACACCGCGTCGGAGCAAGGTTGCCGCCTGGTGTGCCTTCTATAGTGCCTCCCATTATGCCTTATATTCTGTGTTTTATTTCTAAATATTATAAATAATTAATTATTATTGTTATTATCATTATATGAAATTATTTTAATATTTTCTTCTGGTAGGAGTTAGAGAGTCAGTATCCTATGGTTGGTGCAATGTTGGATGATTATTTGGAGAGTTTTTACTTTTTAATCATAGTCTGAATGCTCCACAATTCTCATTGATTTTTTGTTTGACTAATTTTTTTTATTATTTTTGTAAAAACAAAGAAAATACCTTCTACATTTCATCAATAGTTTTTATATTTTATTTCGTTTACAATTATAAGATATTTTGATAAGAAATATACTGTGTTTATTCTGTTTGACACCGAATTAATATACATGTTTTTATTAATTACATATCGTTAAATAACAAAGATATATGTTTTGTTAACTAAATATACAAAATATTAATAATATATCTTTTGTTGAAAATAAAAATAAAGGCCAAATATAAATTTATATCCAATAAGCCCAAACACAAATAAATTATTTTTGGATTATTAAAATTTTTTATAGCCCAACATTCACTCAACCCACTAAAACAGTTTTTTCAAAAAAAAATTCAAACCAGTCATTATATACTGGTTTACAATTAAAGTAAGTATTGGGCACATGTAATATTATGAAAAACTTATATCCAAAATTAATCTGAACCACACATTTAAAATATTTTTACTTGGTCCATCAAAGTCCAGAAAATACTTTTTCCATAAAGACATTCTCTAATATCATATAGGAAATGTTCATATGTTAACTATTGGTAGGCCAAACCAAAAATTGTTGAGATTGGACGAGATTTCTTTATTGTATGTCCGCATGAAGCACGAGGCAATAATTAGTAGGGCTTCTGTATGTAAAACTTTAGAATAAAATATAGGAAATATTCATTTTTAATCTTTAATATCAATAATGGATAACAGAATAATCATCACTATTCAATAGTGTGAGTGTGACCTACCCTTCCCACTTTTCACAATCTGCACGCATAAAGCAATTGAGATCAAACTGGCAGAAAACCAAAATCAGTGAAGCTTCAGAAATGACAACGCTGCCACGGCTTAACCTTCTTAATCAAAGTTTGCTTCCAGTGTAATATGACAAGTTGTACAGTTTGCTATATCTATCAGGTAGTTAATTAGCATTGTAATAATTGAGACTCATCATTATTGTCAAGCTTCATTATTCATTTTCCTCTCACTTTTCTCTGGTTCAACATGCTCTTCGCCACGTGGGTATATTTGTAAAATTTCGCTATAAAGATCGAAAGTGATGGGTAACTACCTTTTATGAATAAAAAGAATTGTGAGCATGGAACATCTGGTGAGGTAGGTGACAACTGATGAAGATGCGTGATACTGTACTGTTTTAAAATTGAGCAATGATATTCATCTGACTATGTTCTATATTGATGAAAATAGCAAAAAAGATTGCTTGCTTTAATTTGTTAAACGAGAATTACAATAGTAGAAATGGCAGATTAATTGTGTGAATTGTAGCTAACAGAATAATAAGCCTATATTGTGGTGGCAGTGTGAGATGATGACGTATTCAAGGCGTACAGAAGAATAAGCCTAAGCAAGAAGTGTTAGAGATTTAATAATTTTGTGATTTATAATCATTAATGATATTTTTAATAATATAAAATTTTATCTATTAATATAAAATTATTTATTTTTATTTTTTTAATTATTGTTTAAAATTTAATAAAATTGCTGGCTGTGTAAACTTTTACTAAGCGTATATTCGTTCGAGACTAGAACGCCTTTATATGCATCATCGATAAATGGTTGCAACTTGCAATGCAACGGAGATAGCGACGTTTTCTGAGTTGTTGGCAATTCCGGATAAATCGTAAATGTCAATGACTCATTTAATAACAACACATGGCCGACAATCCTCTTCTATTTTCTTCCTAGGAAATATTTAATTATTTTTAGATGTTAGCTTTTATTAGGTAATTTATTTTTTTTCTTCAAAAATCACTAGTGTGTGAAAAATTTTAGAATTTATAAATGAAAAATATCTTGATCAATATTTTCTTTTTATATTATTGATGTTTAGAGTATTAATAAAAAAATAATAAATTTTATTGTTCATATAATATTATTTTGTATATATTTTACTTATAAAATTATTTTATATCAATTAAAATCATCATAATATG
>NC_029794.2:3726295-3729208 GCF_000816755.2 Arachis ipaensis | reverse complement strand
AGGAATTTTTAGAAAATAAAAATTTGTTAAAAATTAAAATGTTTGATCTAATTTGTTTTTATCCATGCGAGTGTTTACTCGATCATAAGAATTTAATTTTGATAAAAACTAGGATAAATTATTTTCATTATAGATTTTCGTAATACAATAAATGTATTGATATAATATATATTCTACAATAATAACTATAAAGTGACAGGTGTAGCATTGAAGTTATATGTAACACAGACATGGTCCCATATATAACTGAATACTTTTACATATTTATCTAAGATTAACTTAAGGTATTAAAAAATGAGGAAAAAAATACAAACTTTAATTAATACACATAATTTGATTTTATTTTTATCACAATTTATAACTGCTAGAAATATGTAAATCATTATTAAAGTCAATAAGTTATTTATAAAAAGAAATATTAACGAAAATTCATTTTATTGACCACTACTGTTCAGGTGAAAATGATTCCTAAGAAAGAACATGTATGTTAGGTGGTGTGAATCGTAAAGGATTATAAAAGAGCGAAAGAGGAGGCCACTGAATTTTCAACACCCAGAGAATTGGAGGTGTGAGAGGGACAGCACATGGCTTCTTCATGGCTCAAGATTTTGACAGCACCGCTTCAGCTTCTTATCGTCCTCCTCCACGTGGCTGCTTCTTCCTCCGTTTCCAGCCGCTGCTTCACAACCATATACAGCTTCGGAGATTCCATTGCCGACACCGGAAACTTATACTTTGACATCAACACCGATCATCACATACCACCGTCGCAATCTCTGGTATTAAACCTTCCTTATGGTGAAACCTACTTCCATCACCCAACTGGAAGATGGTCTAATGGCCGCCTTATCATCGATTTCTTTGGTAGCATCTCGCTCGATCTTCTTTTTAATTGGTGAAAATTCAGGTGCAGTGGACTTCACGTGAAGTGGATAATTGAGAGTCACTAGATAATTTAACTAATTTGAGTAAATTTTCATCTATCTAACGATTTTTAACTATTAACTTCACGTGAAGTCAACTGCAGCTGAGTTTACACTTTCTCAATTATACTCTTTTAATAAAATTAAATAATATATGTGTAATTGTGTATATAGCTGAGCACATGGGAATTCCGCTGCTGAAACCTTACTTGGGAATCAAGAATGGCAAGATAAGAGATTGGAATCCCAAGGAGGAGGGAGTCAACTTTGCAGTTGGAGGTGCCACTGCTTTAGATCCCAGCTTCTTCGTGGATAAGGGTATAAATGATATTGCCACCAACTATTCTCTCGGAGTGCAGCTAGATTGGTTCCAACACTTGCTTCCTTCCATTTGTAATTCTTCTTCAGGTAATCATTTTTCCTTTTTCTCTCCCACTCTTCCTTCAGATTATTAGGAATGAAATATTATCATTTTGGTTTAATATTTTGTTAATAATAATAATTTATATTTATAGGCATTTATACACGTAAATCAATATATTTATAACGATCAAATAATAACTAAAATTACTGAACTACTAGAGTCTTCTTTACTGAACTACTAGGGCCTATTTGAAAATCTTAAAAAGTAACTTTTTTTTTTAGTTTTTGACTTATGAAAAGTAGTAGTATTAATGTTTGGTGTAATTTTCAAAACTAAATTACGATTTTTTAAGAAACTATTTAAGAGCTTATAGAGAAGTTAAAAAAAAATGACTTCTCTCGTAATACTACTATTTTTTACCACATTTTTATAAAATAAGCACTTTTAAAACTAAAAATTCAAATACAAAATAACTTATTTTAAAGCTACTTTTAATATAGTTATTTATTATTTAAACTATTTTTTCAAAAGAAACTTAATTAAGTTGTTTAACCAAACTGGACCTAAGCTAATTAAGGTCCTTTTAAAAAGATAGCTTAAATAATAAATAAATATATTAAAAGTAGTTTATAAATAAGTTATTTTGTGTTTAGATTTTTAGTTTTAAAAGTGTTTATTTTAAAAGAAATACGTGATAAAAAAAATTTATTATGAGAGAAATCATTTTTTTAACTTCTTTATAAACTTTTAAATAACTTTTTTAAAAGCTGTAATTTTTGCACTAAACATTAATACTACTATTTTTTATAAGATAAAAACTCAAAAAAATTATTTTTAAAATTTTACAAACAAGTATTAAGAAAGAAATTATTTTATAAGCGGTTCTTTTTGGCTTCAATAATTGTTTTATGGCAAAGAAAATTACATTTTACCTAAAAATAAAAATTATCTTCTGCAATAACATGATGTGAATTAAAGAAAAGCACATAAATAAAACAAAACATCAACAATTTTTTTGGGGACAAGGCCACGACATAAAAAAGTAATTATTTACTTTCTAGGAAAAGAGTTTTTTTTATTTATTTTTTTTTTTGGGAGAGTTGACAAGTCAAATTAAACAAACGAACCCACTACTAAACTTTTCATTATCCATTATGGTTAGACCTGAAGAATTAATTTATTTTCGTTTTCAGATGGGTGGTGTAAGAGTTTCTTTTTTATTGTTTATGATTGTGTTTTTTTTAATTCAAGAAATACTTAATTGTTTTATGCATGCTATTATCAATATATATTTTCAACGATAGAATGATAAAAGTTTCAAAAATACCTCTAAATTTTATTTTGTTTTAATTTTGTCCCAAAAATTTTTTATTTGCATCAAATATACCCTAATGGTTAATTTTTCAAAAAATTTAAAACCAATTCAACAACAATTTCATAAGAACAACCCTCAACACAAGTAAATCAAGCATAATTTTCATGCATTATTGTTAGATTAGTCTTAATTTTTTAAAAAATTTAGCCAGTAGGAGTATATTTGATGCAAATCGAAAATTTTTGGGACAAAATTGAAACAAAATAAAACTTAGCGGTATTTTTGAAATTTTTGTCAAACTTTCGAGACAA
>NC_029794.2:3725255-3726280 GCF_000816755.2 Arachis ipaensis | reverse complement strand
TTTGATAAGACTACATACACCAACAAACTAATTAAACCTAATAATAACAAAAGAAAACTAATTAAGTCGATGCAATATGAACAGCAGAATAGCTTAACTGTTTTTGGCAGTACTTAAAATAATATAAGTAAGGAGCAAATGTGATCTTATTTTGCAGGCTGTAAAGAAGTTCTTGGAAAGTCTTTGTTTTTTGTTGGGGAGATTGGTGGCAACGATCTCAACCATCCTCTCTTTCAGTATAAGAGTGTAGATGAAATAATGAGGACGTACGTGCCAAATGTGATAAATGAAATCTCTTCAACTATCAATGTATGTAATATTTTATTATTGAAATACAAATATAAATACATGCTACTATAACACATAATCGTCTCATTATTTTATATGATCGCTTTCAGAAATTAATTGATGTGGGGGCTCAAACTCTATTGGTTCCCGGAAACTTTCCTCTTGGATGCACTTTCTTCTATTTGAATATATACCATACTACTGACATGGGAGAGTATGATAATGCTGGTTGTCTCAAATGGTTAAATAAGGTTGCTAAAGATTACAACAAGAAGCTTTATGCTGAACTCAATCGACTTCAAGTGCTTCATCCACATACAAACATCATTTATGCAGATTATTATCATGCTGCCTTCTCATTATATCAATCTCCAAGCCTATTTGGTGCATAACTCATCTCTTATCTTTCTTTTGCTTATTGTATTGCTTATTTTGTTTAAAAGTTTAACCAAAGAGAAAAGACCTAAAGTATATATATACTAATATTTTTATCCGTAATAACATTATAGGAATATAATCTTTTAAAATTACGTCAATTTTGTTCTGACATTATAGATTATGATACAAAATATTTATAGAATCAAATTACTTTTACAAAAAGGTTGTAAGGAACAAAAGTCCCCGTCGACTAAGAAGACTAGGATCTCCATAAATAAAAAAAATCAAAATAATAAGATTTTTAGTTATTATTTTTATGTGAAAGAGTTTAATTTTTTTAATATTTGTTATCTAAAATT
>NC_029794.2:3722849-3723866 GCF_000816755.2 Arachis ipaensis | reverse complement strand
TAAAATAATAGATTTTTTGCGATCTCGTTGAGATTATTCACCGGTCACCATATGCATGTGTTTCATGTGGTGGTTATTTAATTTTGGCTTCCAATATAATGTACTATCCCATGTTTTGTTTATTATTTCCTATATATAATATTAGATTTACAATACAATGGAGGATCTCGTGGTTAATTAATTATCAATAATTGTACCGTTGTTTCTTCGTGCTAATGCAGGATTCACAAATTCAACTCAAAATGCTTGCTGTGTTCCTGAAAATGCGAATTATAATTACGATTCTTCGGTGCGTTGTGGAGATCCAACGGTGATTGCTTGTGATGATCCATCCAAATATATTTCATGGGATGGTATACACTTAACTGAAGCAGCATATAAATGGATTGCCAAAGCTCTATTGAAAGGTTTATACACTAAGCCTAAAATTAGTATCTCATCATCATGTGATTCAGTGATATGATGTTACCACATTTACCCTAGTTTTGGTATGTATATATATATTAGCTCCTATTTTTAATTTAGAGGTTTTAATATTAAACTCTACCATACCTTGAGATCAGCCATTGTCCTGTATTGTTATATGTTCTCCCGAAAAATATTCCTACACAAGAATTGGTCATTATATTAACGGATCGGAAATATTTGGTAACTAAAGAAAATCAGCCAAAAATAGTCATATCTTGTCTTATTTAATATTCATTAATTATTACGATAATTAATTAATGTTAAATAAGATAAATTCTGACTATTTTTTATTTTTGTCTACCTAACATTACCCATTATTAATTACTACTGTGTAAGAATTGGGAACAATGTATTGTTTGTAATATAAATGTAATAAAATTGAGTATGTGGTTGGTGTGTTGATAAGCATTACCCTAAAGTAAGAATTTTAAATTATTTCAGATAATTATTCTTTACGTCCTTATCATGGTCGACCTTCCACTTCCTTATTTTTCTGAAATTGCTAAAGCTTCCAAAAAGAAGTGCAAGAATTAATAAGTTTATTAAACC
>NC_029794.2:3714173-3722813 GCF_000816755.2 Arachis ipaensis | reverse complement strand
CTACTCATTAATATTAACAATTGAAAATAATAAAAATATTAATATAAAAAGGATGGAGATATTTGGATTCATATTCAAGATGAATAATTGAGCATAGATTTTTAAGGGTAAATAATTGACAAAACCATTAGTTTCTCGCAGTAAATAACGATGCAAACGCACGTATAATTGTTTTTATAGAAAACTGATACTTAAAAATTATTATATTTTAATTTAATTAAATATATCAAATCATCTAATTTTGTAGTTAATTATTAATTTCACGTAAATATAATTGTAGATAAGTTTTTAAAAAATAAAAATTCAGGTGCAATTAACTTAGTTGATAACAAGTTAATAGTTAAATTAGTCCTTAAAAGATAAAATATTTTTTAAATTCGTCTCCTGAAAGAATTTTTTTAATCAAATTGGTTCCTTAAAGATTACAAATTAATCATATCTATCATTCATTTTTTCCACTCATAATTTTCGTCAACGATTAATGATGTGAAATGCTAACTAATAGCATATATGATATATAACATATTCAATTATGAGACATTGACTAAATATGTTTACGAAAATCTAACAAATTTTGTCACTTAGGTCATATTAGGAATAGAATTTTTGTAATTAGAGAAAATGACTAAATAAATAAATTTTCATAAATATATTTGGTCAATATCTAATTAGACATATCAGATATTATATATGTTATTAATTAACGTTTTACAACATTAATATTTGGAGAAAATTGTTAATAAAGTGACCGAAAAATAAATATAATTAATTCACAATTTTTGAATGATAAATTTGATTAAAAAATTTTTTAAGAATAAATTTAAAAAATGTCTTATTTTTTAAAAATTAATTTGACTATTAATTCATTGATAGCTAAGAGTTATTAACTGTATTTGAATTTCATAATTGTACTTGCCACGTGCCAATAATGCAGATAGAAAGGTCCATGCCCATGGACAGATCTAAGTAACCAGCCAGTGATTGAATGGTTGCCATAAAGAAGGGGGTGAATTATGGGTATGGTCCACTTCTAGTAAATTAAATATGAGAAATATTTATAAAATGATAATTAATTTGGTGGAAACTAAAGTGTTCGGCAAAACTTAAAAAATAAAAGAATTGCACACAAATTTACTTACCTGTTAGTTGAAATCAGTATATATTTTGGTGATGCTTATTAATAGTTAAGAGTAGGGGGATTGAATCTTAGTATTTTTTTTGTTTAGTAACATTTGTTATCTTTTTGATTTGATTGAGGAGATATTTCTATTTTTTGTCTCGTAACTAGTGAAGAGATATTTTTTAATTTTGTCTCATACGAACAGAATCAGAAATTGAGTAGAAGAGAAAGAGAGAATCACATCTAAAAGTATCTTGGTTCAGCTGCTAAGTGCAGTGCAGCCTACATCCAGTTTCCATCACAACAATGATAAAATTTCACTATAATCAGACAGATTATAGACACCAATTCTCCCTAGGAACTACCCTTCCTATTTGGGACAAGTCTAGAATCTATCTCCAATCCTGAACTTGACTTGGTCACCTACCAAGCTTTCAACTGCTAAGTGCTAACCCAACTTGCAAGGAGATTCTCACAGAATCATGATACACAATACATAGATGTACAAAGGACCTCTAAGACACCTATGACTTTTTCTTTAATTTTGTACACTGTCTTTTTTCGCTCACTGATTTTTTCTTACAAATCACACTGTTTGCCTTTTTTTACCATGAGACTCAAGACAGACAAAACTTAAAGAAAATACAAAATGAAACCCATTGAAGGAGAAGAACTTCTGTTAGCTTGGGTAGTTATAAGAACTCTGTGCTTTCCACTCTTTTCTCCTTACTTCAAGTTTTGACTGTTCACCCTTATTATAGAAAGAGAAGCCTCAAAGGTTGAAACGGTTGAACCGAGCCAACTTCTTCTTCTTCAACATCAAACTGGTTCGGACAGAGAGAGAAGAGAGGGAACCGAACGCTAAAACCAACATGCAATTACCTCTCTGTCATTCCTTCTCATCAAGTTTTATCAATCTGAGCATTCCATATTGACTTGGTCCCCAAGAAGGATTTCTGACCCTTGATGAGTGCTTAATCATTGACAGCTCATCCTGCTCCACTTCTGCTCCACTTCTGCTTCCTCCTCCATGTAGCTACAGTAGCTACCTTCTGTGATGGATGACCACAAAATAGAGACGAGCCATATCCCAGGGATCTTCTTCTCTAACCAAGTTGGATCTTCCACCATTTTTAGGCATGGTGATCTTGAGACTTCTTCACAACTTCTTACCATAAGTGGCAAAGATCTCAACCACGCCTTACTGTTGATCTTCTTTTTGCAAGGGCCATCATCACCTTAGCCCTTTTCTTGCTTGTCCATAACTTCTGCTTCCTTTTTCTGATTACTTGCTTATACTATTTTCTTCTTTGACAGTGAGGTGGCCGACTATAAAGAGAGAAGAGTGAAAAAGCTTTCAAAGGAAATAAAAAAGGAAATTAAAATCAACTACATTCAATTAAAAACCCACTTCTCTTTTCCATGTCTTGTAACGTGTAGAAATTAAATGCCATCAAATCAATTGTATTTTCTTTTTTATGTTACAAATGTCTGCATTAAATTCATTTAATCAAATTTTGGATTTCATCAAATGAAGGGTGTGGCATTTGTGGAAGTATATAGTCTTTGCTTTCTCTCTTTTTCAATTTTGGACCAACCACTTTGTTGGTCTTGTAACAATAAGTAATTGGACTTGCTCAATAAATTCTGACCCAACTAACATAATAATTCAGCCATATATCATATATCCTTTTTGTACCAATACTGAATATTTTGTTAACAATTTTGGGTTTCAAATTTCTTTATGCCCAATTGCTAAGTCTGCAAGCAACAAAATTATTAATCAACATATGTGATTCAAAATTTAAATTAATAATTTTGTAATTAATTATTTTAATAATGTTTGATCATCATCATATTAATTTTAGAGTTTTCCAAACTCATCACTTGAGATGGTGTACACTTAACTGAAGAAGCATATAAATGGGTTAATAATTAAATTAGTCTTTTGAAAAATAAGATTTTTTAAATTCATTCTTAAAATATTTTTTTAATTAAATTAATCCTTCAAATATTGCGAATTAATCATATTTGTCCTTCAATTACTCCATTAACAATTTTTTTTCAAAAGTTTATGTTGTAAAACGTTAATTGATAACATATATTATACCTGATATGTCTAATTAGATATTGACCAAATATGTTTATGAAAATCTATTAATTTAGTCATTTTTTTCAATTACAAAAATTTTATTCCTAATATGACCTAATAACTAAATTTGATAGATTTTCATAAACATATTTAGTCAACGTCTAATTAAACATGTTATATGTTATGTATATTATCAGTTAATATTTCACATCATCAATCGTTAACGAAAATTATAAATGGAGAAAATGAAAGACAGATATGATTAATTCGTAATTTTTAAAGGATCAATTTGATTAAAAAAATCTTTCAAAAATAAATTTAAAAAATATTTCATTTTTCAGAGACTAATTTAATTAATTTGACTATTAATCCGCATATAAATGGATTGCCAAAGGTTTACTAGAAGGATCATTTACTAACCCTAAAATTAGGATCTCATGTGATGTGACTCAGACACAATGATATACTTTTTAGGGTACACAGAAACAACAAAAGTCTGTTCGGTTTTAGCATGCATGACTGTTCTGTTTCCTAATAAGGTAATTAAGCACATATCTCAACAAACTCCTTTTTCTGTGATCATTTACTAACCCTAAAATTAGGATCTCATGTGATGCGACTCGGACACAATGATATACTTAATGTGTGTACACAGAAACAACAAAAGTCTGTTCGGTTTTAGCATGCATGACTGTTCTGTTTCCTAATAAGGTAATTAAGCACATATCTCAGCAAACTCCTTTTTCTGTGGAGGTTTTAAAAGAATTTCACATGTTGTTATCAACTAATGTACAGTAGTGTTGTCAATTTGCCACTAAAAATATCCCTGCACAAGTGATTTATTTAAATTAAAATACAAAATTTGAATTTATAAATGTATTTAATATTAAATTTAATCTTTTATTTTTTTATATTTATTTTTTATCTTACTTATAAAATTAAAAGTGATATATCATAATTTATAAAATTCATTTCCGTGATTCACGAGGAAGAAGTGAGTTAATGACTCTTGTTTTTTTTTTGTTGGTTGGAAAATGGGGTGCACAAGTGGAAGATTGACACTTATTGGCATTTGGCACTCACTTAAGACACTTATTAGTGTATTACAAACCCATGTGTCATTTGTGTGCTTTGCTCTCTTCACTATTCCAATCCAATAATGCTTTTGCTGTTTAAGTTTTGTTTAGTTTTAATAATATCAAAATGTCAACAGGTTAATCCTACTAAAATTATTAAGAAACATTTTCTTAATAAAAATATATTTCCATTATTTTAATACCATATGTTTAGCGTGGGGAGGGTGCGGACTCGGGAGTTGGTGGTAGACATAAATTATTAGAATATATCGTGTTAGTCGTACCAACTACCAACGTGCTTCGGTGCTTCCTGAGTTTAGAATAATCCGAATAAAGAAAATAGAAAAATAATGTAAGAACTTTACCTTCAGAATTAGATAGCAGAATTCGCATGGCTAAGGCGACTGCTGCTTCTTCTTCTTGGGTTTGGTTTCTATCAGTAGCAGCTCTTATTCATACGAGCACGGCTAGTGCTTCAAGCCGGTGCTATAGTGCAATATACAGCTTCGGAGATTCCATTGCTGACACCGGAAACTTATACTATGACACTGAAGACCTATCACCTTCCACATATCTGGTTTTGGACCCTCCATATGGAGACACCTTCTTTCATTTTCCCACTGGAAGATTTTCTGATGGCCGACTTATCATCGATTTCCTTGGTAATAACTAATAACATAACCGTCGTCCCTTCTCTCTCTCTTGTTCTTATGTTCTTCTTTGTGTTTGCAGCTGAGCAGATTGGGGTTCCATTGCTAAAACCTTACCTGGGAATCAAGAAAGGGAAGATAAAAGATTGGAACTCATTGGAGGGAGTGAACTTTGCAGTTGGAGGTGCCACTGCTTTGGATATTAGCTTCTTTGTGGAGAAGGGTCTCTATGACGTTCTTGTTCCCACCAACTATTCTCTGGGGGTCCAGTTTGATTGGTTCATGGACTTGCTTCCTTCTATCTGTAACTCTTCTTCAGGTAATAATCTTCCAGTTGTTCTTTTCAATTGGGCACAGGCAAGCTGCAATAATGCTCCAGTTGAAACTTATGGGATAGTCCTCTAATTTTGCAGGGTGTAAACAAGTTTTTGGGAGCTCTTTGTTTCTTGTGGGTGAGATTGGTGGCAATGATTTCAACTATCTTTTCTTTCTAGGCAGGCCTATAGAAGAAGCCACCACATATGTACCACTTGTGATTAATAAAATCTCTTGGGCCATCAATGTAAGAGTTTTGGAAGCATTAATACATTTGAATATCTTATGAAGCAAGCATTTAAGATAATTATATAAAATCTGAGAGTATCTTATGAAGCCAGCATTTAAGAATTATTTTGAATCATAATCCATATATAACTCTACCTTGGTGAGTTTTATGATTGTCAGAAATTGATTGATTTGGGGGCTCAAACTCTCGTAGTTCCCGGAAACTTCGCTCTCGGATGCAGCTTTTTCTATTTGAGAAATCACCCCAGTACTGATGTGGAGGATTATGATGAAGCTGGATGTTTGAAGTCCTATAACAATTTTGCTGACTACTATAACAACCAACTTCTTGCTGAATTAAATCGGCTTCGACAGCTTCACCCCGGTGTTAATATCATCTATGCAGATTATTACCATGCTTCCCTGCAATTATATCAATCTCCAACACAATTTGGTACTTAACTCTTCTTTTTTCTGCATAATTTCTTGAATGATATATCATCTTTGAACAATCACATATGATTCTATTATTCCTCATAAGTTGTGGTTTGTTTGTGCTATCAGGATTCACAAAATCGATTCTAGATTCTTGCTGTCCACTTGCGAATGCAAACTATCACAATGCACCGGTGAAGCACTGTGGTGAACCGGGGTTGATTAGTTGTAATGATCCATCCCAGTTCATAACTTGGGATGGTGTACACTTAACTGAAGCAGCATATAAACGGATTGCCAAAGGTTTACTAAAAGGATCATTTACTAACCCTAAAATTGGGATCTCATGTGATTCAGACATATGATATTCTTAATGTGTACACTCAAATAATAAAAGCCTGTTCTGTTTTAGCATGCATGTCTGTTCTGTTTCCTAATAAGGTAATCAAGCACATATCTCAACCAACTCCTTTCTATGGAGGTTTTACAAGGATTCACATGCTACAAGGCTTCTTATCAGATACAACAAAAAATAAGTTGAAAATAGAAAATTTAACGTGGTTCAATTAACCTACCGTGAAAGAAAGACCTAGGAGCACATGCTCTATGAACAGTGAAGAATTCAATTCAAGTGGCAAGCACAAATATCCCAGCTGTAATCCCAACAAACAAGATACTGAAATACTTACTACTAAAGACCAAACTGAATTGACAAATTAACAATTAGTTTACATGTTAAATCTCTCATTCTGATGTGTGAGATTCTGCGTAGACATAGTAACTCAACCAAGGCAATATTGAATAAAGATCAAGTAGAAAATATAAGAGATTGGATTCTACTAGAGGAAAGTAGGAAACTCTATCTGCACTTTCAAATGTTCCAGTTTTTCACATTCATAGTTGGAACGGAAATCATACTTTAATGCAAAAGCAAAATAAAACAAAGTTCCCTAGAAGCTTCTTCCAGCTGAACTTGCCAACACTTTATTTACAACATAATTAAGTGTCTCTGTTGAGTCGTTCTCTTTCCTTGTTTGACATCGATCTTGTGATTCTGATGGCCTATAGAAAAGAGAAGCACGGAATTAGACATGAAAAAAAGAAATAGCTTAAAACCCCTCACCACAAGAATAGGCTTCAGGAAGCAAGACAAGACAGTGATCAATTATTCCATAAGCATTGATAAATTCAAACAGCCAAAAGCCGCATCTGATTGCAACTTGATGCATAATGCATCTTGCTAGGTATTTTTAATTAATCACAAAGCAATGAAAACTATGAGGAATAACAATAGTGCAATCCTTAGGAGAATAGTTACATACCATTTTCTTCTTCTTATCCTTAATCTCACTAGGGACTCGCACGAGACTCTCTGTGTATACAATGTACCGACGAGAACGACCTTTAAATTGTTCCAGATGAGGATACTCAAGACATTGGAATTGGAAGAGCTCTCGTCTGACATCATATTTGACAAACCATAAGTTAGATATCGGAAAAGACCGTAGTGCAACAATGTCACTACCATTGGATAAGCATAGAGGCGCAGATCCACCACTAAAAAACTGATAGAAAATCCAAGATGAATGCACTTTGTATTCTTTCATCACCCATATGTTAGTTTTACCGTATTCATAAGAATACAAGGCCAGGCACCCTCCTAGTAGGGCGAGAAGAGTGGGATTGAGATAACCCATCACTTGTTCAGGCATAGATATGGTTGAGAAACTTCTTTCCTTCAAATCAAATATAAGAATACTATAATCTCTAACTCTAAGAGTGCGGGATGACCAATGAATAGCGCCATTCAAGAAGAACCCACGAGATTTCCAGTTGCTACTACCCAAGGGTTTGGAGAGTGCAAAATCAAGATTAGTCCATGAATTGGTTCTCAAAGACAAGCAATCAAAGTGCTCTTGGCCATTCTTATCCTGAGAAGCTACAACAACTAAGTAGTCATCCTGTGAAACATCATAACCAAATCCATACAAACACGCACTAACGGGAAACATAAAGTTCTTGCGGTCACTACGAGAAACAATGTGAGAGTAGGAAACTCTTTTGCTGGATCCAATTACTGGGTTCCATACGATAAAAAAATGCGGGGCTCGGTGTAAGAGAACAAGCCCTCTGCAGGAGCACATAACTTCAAAATCAAAAGGTGTGTTCGTCTCGAAAGGGAGAGATACCTCTTTTGCTGCAGTAGCACGCTTGTGGCGGTGAAATACTGCGTCAATGTCAACGGAGCAAGCCTTGGAGTAGTCATTTATGAAGAGGCATACATGGGTGGGTGCGGCAGAGAAGTGAACATGTGATTTCGCAAAGTCGGGATCGGAAATGAGAGCGTTCCAAAGCTTCGAAACACACTTGAGGCGACCGAGATGTTTGAGCGGAACCCTCACTAGGATTCTGTGAATCAGCTCAAGAGGGAAAATGTCGTCAATGCTCTTGCTCTTGTGATTCTCATTCAGCTGTTGCTTCTTCTTCTTCTTCTCCATAGTCGATTGCCTCTGCTTCTTCTTATCCATGCTTGGAAATTGAAATCGAATGCTGTGCTTTTCGCAATTTATATAGCAATTCACTCAGCCCCCGATTTGAAATTGCGTTGAAAACAGAAAAGGGAAGAATCTCTGACCAAAAAAAGATAAGGGAAGAATCACTTCCCAATTGGATATTGTGAAAAACAATATTTTTTAAAATTATTTAAAAAGTTATTTAACATTT
>NC_029794.2:3713457-3714092 GCF_000816755.2 Arachis ipaensis | reverse complement strand
ATTCTTAAAAAGTATATTCATTATATTCATAATTATACAAAGACAAGATATTTTTATTGCAATTACATATAACTAAAAAAATTTATGTAACTGTGATGGGAATAGGAAAAGAAAAAATTTTAGAATTAAAATAAAACTCATAATTGACTATAAACAATAAAAAAAATAATGCTCTAAAATTAGTCTAAACAAAAAAAAAATGTACTTGGAAAATATGCTACTAAATAAAATTGAGCCTTGAAAAGTATTTTTGGTTTGATGCTAAGCGAAAAATTTTTGAGAGGATATATGGTAAAAAAGTTGGTAAAGTAGTAAAATGAAAAATTTATTATTACTAAATTTATAATTTTAATTGTATATAAATTTTATTATTTTAATTTAAAGATAGTTAAACATTTAGTTCTTTATTTTGTCTATTATAAAAAAGCTCATAATTAACCATAAAAAATTAGAAAATAAAACTCTAAAATTAAATATGATGGGAGAAACAAATATACTTGAAAGATGTGCTACTAGTGGAATTTAGTTTTGAAAAGTATTTTTGTAACCTACAGAGTAAATGTGGAGAGAAATTAGGATTAAAAAAAGTATTTTTATAATTATCAAAATTATTTATTTAGTTCAATCTCTTTTGT
>NC_029794.2:3701365-3713318 GCF_000816755.2 Arachis ipaensis | reverse complement strand
ATATATAAAGTAAAATTAAATTTAAAAGATGTTTTGTTTAAAATAATTCATAGTACAAAAGATTTGGATGTTAGAGTTGTACAAAGTGATATTTTTATTTGGTGGTTTGATTTTTGCATTTGTTTTGGTTGATGGACTTAGTCTTCTTATGTGACGCTCGTTCTTCTTTTTCTTTATTAGTTATTGTTAGAGATGTTACTTTCTTCTTTCTGTCGTACATTCCTGTAAAGACATACTCTTTATGAATTGTTGTGTTATATATACTTTCTATTGTGTTGTTTGTTCCATCTTTGTATGTATGTTCTTCTTTCAAAGATGTGTCTTGAATTTGTATGATTTTTTTTTTCCTTGATCTTTTGATGTGTATGCAGTTTTCCAATGACATCTACAATTAAAAGAACAAAATTGTGTAGATTTTTTTTAAATAAGTTATTTTTAATAAGAATAATTGAAATAGTATAAAGTGAAATTACCTGTTAGTATTTTTTTTACCCACTCTGTCAGACAATGTCTCAAGTGATGCAAATTTAAAATAGTGTTGAAAAATGTTCAATTTAAAAATACAATTAAAAATATAATAAATATGTTTGTTTTGTACTTTTTCATCTAATATAATCATTTATAAGAAAAGAAACTCTTCTTCATTTGTGGGTGTTAATGTTTTCCATAAACGAACTACGCAAATTTTGATAAACTAATTGTCTGTTTGTTTGGTGATATTATCTAAAGAATGATGCTCCATTGAGTAAGTTTGAGATATTGTGTAGTGCGAAAATAATTTTTTTGTGCTAAATTTGATGTTATTTGAAGAATGATTTTGCTAGGTAGACAATTATTTTTGTAGACAATGTGAACAATGGGCTCCAGAATTGACCCAATAGTGATAAGAGACTTATATAAGTAGTTCAAATAGTATGAAATTTGAAACGTAAAATTTATTATAGTTAATAAATTATTATGACATTTGTAATATATATGTTTATTACATTTGATGAGTTATTTATAGAAATTAATAAATTAATTATTGGAGTTATAAATTTATTGTATTTTTTATAATACAATAAATTTATAACCCCAATAAATTTAATGTCTTTGTAAGTTACAAATTTAGTTAGACACTATTAATTTTTAATTATTGTCATTAGTAATTTTGCACCCTAATTTACATATATTTCTATTACTTGTATATATATTTTGCTGATTTGAAAATAATAGTTAATTTGACAAAAATTGAATGATTGATTCTAAAATTTTGCCAAATAAGCGATGTTGTAGAAAAAGAAAAATATCTTAAAAATAATGTGAATAAATTTAGCCATCTACTTTTGTATATTAAAAATAGTTAAATTTGAGAGCTAAGTAAAGAAAGAGTAAATAGTAGTTTTTATTACGAAGACAAAAAGAAATTAAATGAAAATCGTGATTCTCTTTTACTGCATATAAAACATTGCTTTAAATTTAAACTATAATTTAGGATTCTTGTAGGTTATAAATTTGGTTAGACACAATTAATTTTTAATTATTATCATTGGTAATTTTATAGTCTAATTTGCATATATTTTTATTACTTGTATGTTTTTTTGTATATTTTATTTTTTTGTTGATTTGGATATAATAATTGATTTGGCAAAAATTGAGTAGTTGATGATTCTAAAATTTTGCCAAATAAACGATATTGTTGACATGACATTAGTAGAAGGAAAAAAATGTCTTTAAAAATAATGTGTATTTATTTATTTTTATATATTAAGAATAGATGATAGGCTCATTGTTATAGGTATTGTTATCCGGTTATCCCGGCTGCAGAACCAATGCTAATTTCGTTGCAATCTAATCAAACTTAAGTTTGACATGAATATAGTGTTCAGCTCCTACATAACCTTCAGATTGCAAGCATCTAATTTTGTTTCCAGTAGCAACAGCGACTCCAAAAATACCATTTTGTCCCACTAATAATTTCCTCCTGTTAGGTTAAGCTGTTTATGTTACCATATGATATCGTCATTTTGACTTTAATTGGCACAACAAACGTCGACAAATGTAATGTTCCTAGACCATTTCTTTGGCACTTAGTAGACACATATTTCTTCAAATGATCAACATGGTCACGCCTCAGCACAAACGTGCGGCGAACATTGTCACTAGGAACATTGTGGCCAAGACTCATGAACCTTTCTCTTGTAGAATTCCACACTGTTTCTAAGAATATATGCTTAAGCCCATTTGGATCTTCAATCGTATCTCTATCATGGATTGGCAAAGTAACAATGTTCTCTTTAGACTTTAGACCCAAGACTGATGCCCAAAACTTCAAGTGATGGAATCCCTTCCCATCCACCACCACGTGACTGAAACAATGGGAATCAAAAGCTTAAGCAAAACAGCAATAATTTATATTACGTTGTATTTCACGGTCAGAAACAAAAAACGAATTAGATTGAATTTCTTTTAAAATAAAGTTGCATAAATTGAATCTGATTTCAGATCTCATCTTAAATGATCTAATGCAATTCAAATAGATAGTATTGAATATATAAGAGTTCGTATGTTTATATATGTTATCGGTTATGTTTTTAAGAGAGACATAATTTTTACAAGTAGTTTAATCCAAACTGCACTTGAATTACAAAGAGTTTGTGTTAGTTTAATACTTTGATTCCTCAAGAAATGGGTATATTTATGTAGAAAGCAAACCAAGATGGAAATGGATACTATCACTTATTGGAAAGAGACAGAGAGAGTTGTTGTCTCTACTACAGAGAGACAAGTTTTATTTCTAAGGTGATATCGATTTCATTTCACCAATCAATTCTAAATTTTTAATACAAATATTAATTCTAAATTAATTAATTTTTTAAAAGTATGAAAAGCGATCTTCTAAAAATACTCTACTAAAAATATGTTATATATACAATTAAACAAATGGAAGGATTTTTTGGTGACAAATGGAAGGATTAAATAGGCACATCAAATAGATGAAATATATATCTGGTTTAAATGTAGTTTTGTTAAACATTTGAGAAAAAATTTAGCTTTTTTTTCCTTAATTAAATTTTATTTTGATATAAGCCCAAATGATTCCATGTCTTCCATGTATCAATTTTGCTTTATTTATCCCACTACTTGAAAAGTTATTGTAATTTAGTTTCGAGAATTGGAACTATCATTTTAAAACACTGAAAATCAAATTATTATATTATTAAAACTTAAAATAAATTTTTTGCTTTGGTACCATGATTAAACATTAAGGTCCAGTTTGGGTAACTAACTTAATTAAGCTCCTTTTGATAAAATAACTTCAATAATAAATGACTCTGTTAAAAGTAACTTATAAATAAGTTATTTTATATTTGGATTTTTAACTCTAAAAGTGCTTATTTTAAAGAAATGTAATGAAAAGTAGAAGTATTATGAGAGAAGTCATTTTTTTTAACTTCTCTATAAGCTCCAAAATAGCTTCTTAGAAAGTTGCAATTTGGTTTTGAAAATTGCACCCGACATTAATACTATTACTTTTCATAAGTCAAAAGTTAAAAAAAGCTACTTCTAGAGTTTCCCAAACGGGCCCTAAATGAAACAAAAACTAGGACTTATTAGGCGAATTTCTTATAAGAAGTATGTGAAGATAGTTTTTTTTATAAATCATTTTAGGCTAATTGTTTGACTATATTTATATTTGAGATCTGTTATTTCATGTGCTTGAGACGGCATATTTTGACACATTTTTGATAATTTTATCATGATTTGATTCTAATTATAGTTCTAGTTGCTTAATTTGAGGAACCAATTTGATATATATACTATAAATTCAGGGACCTTTTTGACTTATAACAAAATTTTTGGAGACCTATTTGACTTTAGAAAGTCGAAGTTTCGAGAACCAGGAAACAAAGGTGGGGACGAATCTGTCCCCTCAAAACGGTGTCGTTTGATGTTGTCCCAAAACGACGTCATTTTAGCCACGTATTCAGGGATTAATTATAATCTGTCCTGAACGTAAATCTGTCCTGAACGTGACACGTGTTACTTTACCTGACACATTACACCTACAATCTCTATGTAGAAGAGAGAGTGTCATGTTAACCGGTTCAACCTGGCTTGGGGGACCTATATGGCATATATCTAGTAATCTTAGAAACTTGGGACCTAATTAATTTTTTTGGAGAATAAATCTGTTGGACTGCCATATATATATATTGTAGTATTACTTAATATGTCATATTAACAATAAAATAATTAATATAATTAATTTAAAATTTTTAAAAAATAAATTTAATTAAAAAAATATTTAAAAACTAATTTAAAAAATAAGTGATTTTTTAAAGAGAAAGTTGACAATTTACTTGTTAAGAATGAGGTGTGAAAGAAGCTAAGTAGTTGGATATTAAAAGTGACAATGATATCGGTATCGTACCCAGTACCCACCATCATCATCATAATGAATCGACACCTTCATCAATCTCCTCAGCAACGGTGGGGCTGCTTCTTGTTTCTACTGTTACAGTTACATATACACGTTGGTGCCGACGGCAGTGATGTCAAACAAGGCCGCTACAGTTCCATCTTCAGCTTCGGAGATTCCATCACTGATACAGGAAACTCCTACTTCATTTCGGAGGAACTCACTCCCAACTGCCTTATCCCTCCGTACGGTGAAACCTACTTCCATCATCCCAGTGGACGCTGCTCTGATGGCCGCATCATCACCGATTTCATTGGTACACTTGATGACGCCATCTTTTCTAATGTTACTATTTCATTTCTCTGATCTCCGCTCATAGTCATATGCATGTTTTCTGTTTGACCAAGCTGACTATATGGGCATTCCTCATCTGAGACCTTATCTGGCCTTCAAGAATGGCGCCGTGCCACGTGGCAGCATTCAACACGGACTCAATTTTGCCATCGCTGGAGCCACGGCTTTGAACCGCACTTTCTTCGAAGACAAGGGCTTTGTGGTTGATGCAACCACCAGCTATTCTCTCATGGTTCAGTTAGATTGGTTCAAGGATCTTCTGCCTTCTCTCTGCACTTCTCCTTCAAGTAACCCTTTTACCTTCTCTTTCTGCTCCTCCTTCAACGAAACTATGTTTAAAGTAGGTTAGGAATTGTATTATTGCAGGCTGCAAACAAGTTCTTAGCAGCTCCTTATTTATTGTGGGAGAGATAGGAGTAAATGATTATGGTTATCTCTTGGAAGAAACCACAGAACTTCAAATGCTCACACCTTACATACACCAAGTAGTATCGGTCATCACTTCAGTGATCAGGGTTAGTTGGTTGAGTAGTAGTCATTATTCCAAAACTGTTCAAATTCTGTAGGACTTATTAATGTTGAAATTCATAATTTTATTCAGGAACTGATTAATTTAGGGGCTGTAACGCTTATGGTTCCCGGTAGTATACCACTTGGTTGCAATCCAGCCTATTTAACATTACTTGCGAGTCCCAACAAAGAGGAGTATGATGAAGCTGGCTGTCTCAAATGGCTAAACAAGTTCTACGGACAGCACAATGAATTGCTTCAAATTGAACTAGATCGCCTCCGAGTTCTGTATCCCCATGTGAATATAATCTATGCAGATTATTTCAATGCTGCATTACGGTTTTACCGTTCTCCACAGCAATTTGGTAATACCATACTCTTAACTTTCTGTCGTATTAATAAACAGAACAAACGGGATTTTACCGAATGTTTTTGCAGGGTTTTGTAGAGATTTTATCAAGGTTTGTTGTGGAGGTGGAGGACCATACAATTTCAATGAAACGGCGGTATGTGGCGAGGCAGGGGCGATAGCCTGTGATGATCCTTCAGAATATATTTACTGGGATGGTTATCATTTTACTGAGGCTGCATATAGATGGATGGCCAAGGCCTTATTCCATGGACCATATACCTTTCCCAAATTTAGTTTCTCTTGTATCACACCTGAAACTTCTGCAGATTTCAATAACCATTCAATGATATAAGAAAAAGGCTTCATCGAGTAATGTACCATAGTGCTGTCATGAAAAATGTACCTTCAAAAGTGTATTAGTTCTGCATGATTCATAAGATTTCTGTTAGATTGAACTGGTCTTGTAATAGCGAACATTATCATAGCTTTGATTTGCTGTATTATTATGTATGGTGTTAGGGGTCTAATTATGTTGAACCCCAATCATCATTGGTTTTTGGTCAGTAATGATAAATAATATAATCTATGGTGATTAACATTTTTTCTTTCTTTGCATTAGTCAATATTAACAAACTCTTCTTTTGAAGTGCTGCCCTCCATTGTTTAAAAGGGTCCTGCATAAACTAAGCCGTGTTATTTTTCAATCTATTATATATAGACCGCTGAATTAGTCACCAATTACTTTATTTATTGATGGTCACATAATAATAAAAATAATCAAAATTAAATCTACTCTTGTAAATTTAGGCCTTCTTTTCTTTTTTATTTTTGTGTTTTCTGACCAACACTTAACCATTAAAACAAAAGTGAGTGATCTTCCACTATTAGATGTAATCTCACACCATTAAAAATATTGTTAATGGCCAATTGATGGTTACAAAACACTAAAATTACTGTCTCCTAGCATTCCTCTTTTTTTATTTTTGGGGTTCACTAAAGATCAATTTTGACCTTTTGGACGTAGAGCTCTGATACCATGTCATGAAACCATTCATCCCAAAAGCTTAAACTGATGGGAGAAGACAACATTAATGGTTATATCTCTAACACGAATTTTCAAAATCTTAATTTTAATAAAAAAGAATATTTTGTTTTTGTTTTCTAAAAGTTTGGCCACGTTTTAAATTCTTGGAAACGATCTGTGTATAGCATAATGCCACGTTTCGAAGAGTAGACGAAGACGAGCATGAAGTGAAGTGAAGTAACTTGACCATGGCGTTTCCAGTTCGGAAACTGCAACACTGCTGCTTTCTACTGATACTACATCACGTTGCTCTTGTTGCTCCGGGGAGAAGGAGAGAGAGCGACGATGGTTGTTACACTTCAATGTTCAGCTTCGGAGATTCCCTAACTGATACCGGCAACTTGTGCTTCATCTCCCCGCCACAGACCCCCAACTGCCTCCTCCCTCCTTACGGCAATTCTTACTTCCATCACCCCAACGGTCGCTGTTCTGATGGCCGCCTCATCCCCGATTTCATTGGTACACTTCTTTTCTTTTTTCGATTGAGCACCGAAAACTCTAACCAAACTAACTTGTACACTCTTAAACTGAAGCTGATTATATGGGAATCCCTTATTTGAAACCGTATCTTGGTTTCAAGAATGGCGCCGTGCCACGTCACAGCATTCAGCACGGGCTCAACTTTGCGGTTGCTGGAGCCACCGCTTTGGACCGCACTTTCTTCCAAGAGAAGGGGTTTGTGGTTGACGCAGCCGCCAATTATTCTCTCATGGTTCAGCTTGATTGGTTCAAGGATGTTCTTACTTATCTCTGCACTTCTCCTTCAAGTAAGCTTATTACCAACATATATATCTGCAATTATGGTAATTGAATACAATTCTCCATGTAATGAAATTACTAATTAGTTTCTATATCTGTAGAGGATAGCATTATAGTTGTGATCTAACCAAATCAAGATTTTAAGTGTATTTATATTTATTGACATGCTTTTTACATGATAAGTAATTAACAATATGATGTCAATGTATAATGAGGAATGGTAACTGGTAAAACAATTATAGAATTTGACTAGGGATTTATTCTCCTTCTATCTTGCAGGTTGTGAGGAATTTCTTCGCAGCTCCTTATTTATTGTGGGAGAGATTGGAGGAAATGATTACGGTTATCCCTTGTCTGAAACAACAGATTTTGAAGTGCTTAGATCTTACGTAACCCAAGTAGTATCTGTTGTTACTTCAGTCATCATAGTAAGTGCTTAGATATGTTTTCAATATACCAACCTACTTTTTTCTAATTACAGAGAGAGAGAGAAGCCTTCATTTCTTGGTCCTTTGTATCTTGAAAATAATACAGTATCTCTCTTTCTCGGATAATGAATTTGTGTTTCAAAAAAGGCTCTATAATTTGTGCAGGAATTGATTGATCTAGGTGCTAGAACGCTTATGGTCCCTGGAAGTTTACCACTTGGATGCAATCCAGCCTATTTAACAAGGTTAGCACTCAAGGAAAAAGATGAGTATGACCAATCTGGCTGTTTGAAATGGTTAAACAACTTCTTTGGTTACCACAATCAGCTGCTTCAAATTGAGCTTCGTCGGCTTCAAGTGTTGTATCCCCATGTCAATATCATCTATGCAGATTATTTCCATGATGCATTACGCATGTACCGTTCTCCAAAACAATTTGGTAATTATATTCTCTTAACTTTTATAACATATTAAAGCCTCTGGGATGCAAATAAACAGAACTGTTTCAGTCATAGCAGGAATCCACTTGAAGCAATAGGTTCTTTGAAATTAAACTTCAAAGTTGAGTTTACATTTAATGTTAATTGCAGGGTTTGGTACAGATTATATCAAGGTTTGCTGTGGAGGTGGAGGACCATACAATTTCAACGATACGGCGCTATGTGGCGATGCAGGGGTCATAGCTTGTGATGATCCTTCAGAATATATTTACTGGGATGGTTATCATTTTACTGAGGCTGCATATAGATGGATGGCCAAGGGCTTAGTATATGGACCATACACCTTTCCTAAGTTTAGTCTCACTTGTTCTACAATTGAGAGACCGCTGGAGATTTGAATAACTATGCAATGAAACAAAGAATAAAATAAAATACCAGCATTGTATTTTTGATATTGTTAAAGGTTAAAAAAGAAACAGAAAGCTCTGATGATCCAAGAGCTGTGATGGCCTCAAAATTGTGGTTTGCTGGTTTGATGAATCTAAAATAATATAGAGCACACAGTATCTCAGTTCACACAGTCTCAGCTTTCAATGGTGATTAAATACAACTTTTAAGTGGAAAGGTCAATAATGCTAATAACTTGAACCCCACGGCCGGTAAGAATAATAAAGATGTGGTTAGCAGCCTGAAAAGAAAACAAAAGAAAGATGTAAGCAGATTAAATTGATTGGCCATTTTTCCTCTGGCTATATTGTTGTAGAAAGTAAAAAGCTTTTCATACTTGATAAAATTGAAAACGAATTTATTTATTTATTTTTTTCTCTTAATTGATTTTGTAAAGTATGAGATTACATCTTACAACATTAATTAAGAAAAAAAACTTAAAAGAGTATATATTTCCAATAAAAGCAGCCTTGCTATGCTATAACCTACAAGAGGCAAGAAGCTAAGCATTGATAGTCCATACAAATATCAGTTTTCATTCATTTATATGTGAGTTTCATTTGAATCTAATAATGATGGTCCTCTTTCAATGACAATAAAAACACCAGCTAATTACCTACATCTTACAACTCATGACTCTCCCTTTTTAAATGAATTACATAATTAAACGAGTACAAGGAACTTTCTGATGAAAAGATGGTATCCGTGGCAACATTTAAAGCTCAACTGCAAATATAGGCTGGTTGAGTCTGTTGGCTTATAAATGCCTCATTATTAAAAATCTAATCATGTACATTTTTTGGCTTCTTCATTCATACCTTTATGCTAACAACATGATGAAGTTCTATATCCTCTTAATCATAGGATATTTCTCATGTTGTTTCCATGATAAGGTTGTTTCAGTTCCTAGTCCTATTCCATATAAGTCTGTTTTCAACTTTGGTGACTCATTGAGTGACACTGGCAATTTCCTTGCCTCTGGTGCTATTCAATTCCCTGTCATCGGAAAGCTTCCTTATGGGGTAACCTTCTTTAGAAAGGCCACCGGCCGCTGCTCCGATGGCCGACTGATAATTGATTTCATAGGTACGTGAAAGTGAAGTGTATACAAAAATCTATTATCCTTTTACCCCTTTGCTGCATTTCAACAAAAAGTGAAAGAAAAAGAAAATTGTAGGCTTATACATATAATATAATATAAACTCATTATTAATGATAATGAATCACTTTATGAATGTATAGCTGAGGCATATGGTTTGCCACTTTTGCCACCGTATCTGAACCTAAGCAATGGACAAAACATTAAGCAAGGAGTGAATTTTGCTGTTGCTGGAGCCACTGCGCTTGATGCAGAATTCTTCATCCAAAGGGGAATTGGAAAAGCTTTGTGGACTCGTGATTCATTGAACGTTCAGCTTGGCTGGTTCAGGAAGCTTAAACCCTCTCTTTGCACCACTAAACAAGGTCACCCTAACCACCAAAACGAAACTCTTGTGATAGAACTTGACACTATCCATCATTCTCTGCTTTTTTATTATATGTCGCAGATTGTGATAACTACTTCAAGAATTCTCTATTCATGGTGGGGGAGATAGGTGGTAATGATTATAACTATGCGGCAGTTTTTGGTGGAAATGTTAGCCAACTACTAGATAATGTTCCTGTAGTTGTTGAAGCAATAACAAACGCCACCAGGGTATGTTACTCGTTACATCAAATAGAGCACATTATGATAGAATATAAATTACATGAAATGAATTTCTATTTTGGTAGGCATTGATAGAAGAAGGAGCAGTGGAGTTAGTGGTGCCGGGAAATTTGCCAGTTGGGTGCTCAGCTGTGTACCTGACCTTGTTTAGAAGCCCAAACAAAGGGGACTACGATGAAAATGGATGCCTGAATGCCTTTAACGGTTTTGCAATGTACCATAACGAACAGCTCCAACTTGCCTTAAGGAATCTAAGGCACAAATACCCTCAAGCAAGGATCATCTATGCTGACTATTACGGTGCAGCGCAACGTTTCTACCGTGCACCAGGGCACTATGGTTAGTTATTACAATACACTTGGAAGATAATTAGTCAAAGAAATGCTATTTGTACACCAAAATCAGCCACTAAAATCAGCCACTAATGTATTTATGTATAAATATATGTGTGATTTAATTTATTTTCAATGTGTATCTGGTTGACTTTGGTGGCTGATTTTGGTGTACACGTAGCATAACCTGTTGTACAATAATGAATCATGTTGGTGCAGGGTTCCGAAGGACATTAAGAGCATGCTGTGGAGGAGGTGGACCGTTCAATTTCAACAATTCAGCAAGGTGTGGTCACGTTGGCTCAAACGCATGTCCAGATCCATCCAAGTATCCTAACTGGGATGGAATTCACTTGACAGAAGCATCTTACAGGCACATAGCTAGGGGTCTAGTTAACGGTCCTTTCTCAAGGCCCCCTCTCAAGTCCTCTCCCTTTATCATACCATAGACATAAATGTAACAATGACATCCAAATAACACCTTCCCTTGTTAACTACTTCAATCAGCATTTAGTTTCGTTAGTTATGGTGGCTATGAAAGTAGCTCTGTCTTTTTATTATTGCATTGTTGACTCTGTTATGTGTATTGTTTCAGCATAATACGCATTCACTGTACTGCCTACTGCGCTTAAATAGGATTGAATTTATTTGAGCATCCAAAAAGAAAAACGTGACTATTAAATACGTCTATCTTTGTACAAAGACATTTTCATCTGAATAGTCGTTGAGCTTTGTATGCATCGAAAACATCTCTGCCTCCTTCAGGATTTTTCTTGTCACAATGACCTTTTTTTTTGCAGCACTCACATTCAACTCAGCTCAGACAAACTTGACCTACCAAGAACACAAGTATCATGAACTATATTACCTTTTCTCCGGGATAACTATTCACCATCTTACAAAGGATTTAGAATTTAGGATTAAAAATTTATGATTACAGTTTAAAATTTAAGATAAATAAAATAATTTTTAAAAAGATATTGATTTAAAAAAATTAACTCCTGATAACCACTCATTTATTTATTAAAATTTATATTATTTATATATTAATATTTGCAATATATATATTTTAATATTTATAATTTAATTTATTTTATTAAAACTCAATAATAGGGAGTTCATAATAAAATTATTACG
>NC_029794.2:3696064-3701237 GCF_000816755.2 Arachis ipaensis | reverse complement strand
GTTTAAATATTTTTGTTATAATAATATCTTTGAATATGAATTTGGAAAAATTCTCCTAAATATTATTGAAAGGGTCCCCATATTGAAATTAGATGTTACCTTTTCACCGTGCATGTAAGTACAAAGTAGCAAGTTGACGGAAATTAAGTACTTAAGTGGGTAGCGAAAATTGTGTTCTATCCATCATTATTCAAAGGAGTAATGCCAAAGAGTTAATAATCAAAAGTTATTTTATTTAATTTAATATTTATAATTTTATATAATATAATAGTGATGTTTATTTACTAAAAAATTAAAAATTAATATTTAATTTTAAAAAATATAAAAATAAATAATTTTTAAAAAATCAAAATTTATTATAAAAAATAAATTAAACAACAACTCATAGAGACACAGTAAAATTGACCAATATATTATTCCATATTAATAAGGCATATGACTTTTCTTTGCGCCAAATTGAAAAGGGGGTGCCGGAGTGGTTAGTGGTTACAGTATACGAGGAAAAACGGTAATAACCCCACAGATAGTCAAAAAGGAGAAAACATTCTTCTTATCTTTTATGTCTAGAATGCAGAACATTTCAAAGTGCATAAATTATCACCAAATTAATCCAAGATAGTGAAGTGACTATTAAGTACTATAAAAGTCCAAAAATCAAAAGATAATTTGTAAAATATCAATAAACATACATTTCATTTAGACATTACAAATTAAAGGACCAAGAAAGATAATGGAGTAAATTATACTTTTTTTTATTTTATCTTAAGCGTTTATTAAAAATTTTAAAAATACGCTTAACTTAACGTTTAATAAATTAATAACAAATATTTATTAATTTTAATTATCTTAACAATATAAAAAATTTAGGTACGTCAAAATAAAATTGTTTTTAGTATGTTCAAATATACTTTTTCATTATTATATGTTAAGATACAATTGAAAACAAAAGATGCATGTATGGAATATTAATTGAGTGCAATACTTGTAAGAGAATGTGTCCAAACAAATGGACACACCAACATCCTAACACACAGTTTTTTGTGTGATTTACATACAGTTAACATATTAGAAGCCTGGCTACTTGCCAGGATAATAATAAACAGTACAAGCAGACACATAAACAATATATTAATTAACAAAATTAAGAAGCAATATATTAGAGAGGGAAGAACTAGGAATCCCAAATGGGACCAAAGGCTGCAATTCCATTAGCTTTGCATGCATTGACAACATCTCTGCTTCCTTGAGGATTGCTTGTGACAATGACGACTTGAGCACCAAAGTTGTTGGCAGCATTGACACTCATCTCAGACACGTTTGGCCTGCCAAGCACAGCAGTGTCATGAACTATAACCTTCTCTTTGGAGTGGCCACTCATCATTTCCTTAATCTCCTTTCCAAAGTTCTGTTCAACACCTTTTGTGACCCAGAGCACGCACACCTCTGCCTTACATGGCTGCAAGAGGAACGAAAGGAACACACAGATTCCAGACCCGGTGGCTACCAACAACACCCTATCATACATGTTTGTAAGATAAGGGAGTCCTGCAAAGTGCACTTGGCGAACCCACAGGTGCGTTGGAGGGTTTGCCACCAAAGATTTCGTGAAGTCTCCAACTGCACCGGCCAACATCATGTGCTCTTTCTTGTCATCCGAGATTATCCCAAACGCGTGCCACTCAGATAGAGGATGAGGGCTAATCCTTCCAAGTATCCCTGCCTTTATTCCTCCTTCGAATTTGATGATGGAAGCGTGGCCGGAGGCGCTTGTAACTCTAACCGGGACACGCCTCACTGTCAACCAAGGAGCCACTATGAGCACTGTGATGGCCACTGTCATCCAGAACTCTTGGCTATGGACCAAAGCTTTTCCAACTTCATTTCTGTATGATTTTGTTGTTGGATCATAGGAGATTCTGAGTATTACGAAAGCCCACACAAGGGCAAGTGCGAACCATCCCGAGAAACGGTGCAATCTCTCGAAGACGTTGTGATGGAGATGGCGAACGAGAGGGAATGCAGCCAGTGAAGAGATACAGAGGAAGCCGAGAATGGCGCTGGAGACAGCAATGATCTCCGGTGAAGTGTTGTCTCTTTGCTTGAGTGTGAGGATCAAAGCATACAGAAGCCACGCGATGGAGGAGATGCCGCAGCCACTGTGTATGCCTCCTACGCTTTGCAGAAGAGAAGTGGTGGCGGTTTTGATGAAGAGAGGAACCCATGATCTCCCTAGGATCTTGACGGCAAGGTAAAAGACAAGTCTCAAGAAAAGCTCGCTTCTGCAGAGAATCAAAGCAAGTATGTTGGCAATGGAGAATAGAGCAGCGTTCTTCCTTGCATAGGGAAAATGGCCCGTGGCAGCAACAACCAGAGCAATGATGTTCAAGATCAGCGAAACCGTGAAGAGACGCTTGTACACAGTGAACAACCCTTGGTCTAGAAGTATAACCGAGAGTCTCATGTCACTCTTCTTTGGAGCAGCAGCAGGAGGAACAGCTGGCTTGGCAAATGGTTTTTCCTGCTCCTGCTGCTTCTCCACATCATTGTTGTTGTCTTCTTCTTGGAGAGATTGGAGAGCTTCGTCATTTTCTTCGTCGTCATCGAGGTCGAGGTCACAGAAATGGCTACTGGCCCTGCTGGTGGATCTTTGAACTGAAAATGAAGGGAAGACCTTAGAGTTGGAGGCAAATGGCCACAACCTTTTGCTGATGGAACGTTCTGTTACGGCAAAAGGGTTTGCATGGGGATTATTGATCTCAAATGTCACGCCTCTGCAGCTTGAGAACCTCACTGGGCTTTGCATTTCAGTGCTTATTAGAAGATTGAGAAAATAGTTTTGCTCTCTGATTAATTCAAGAGAGCGCCAACTACAACTTGGAATTTTTGGGAATCAGATAAGAGAGGTTTTTAGTTTGTGTTTTCATGCATAGTTAGTAAGTTTCTATTTATATGCAATGGTCTTCATGTACCTGACTTTGAAAACTCCCATTTCATTAATCACTACTTTGAATGTGTCAGCCCCAAAGTCAATAGCAACTTGTTCACAAGTTTGTTTTTCAGTGTAAAAGAGGATTGCTTCATTGTTTCCATTATTTCAGTGCACACATCTATATGTATATTCGCTCTTACATACATTTCTCTCAAAAAATAAAATAAATCACTATGTATAAATCTCGAGTAATAAAATAAAATATTTAGACACCAAAAATAACTAATAAAATATTTTAATTGGTAAGTTAATATGTCAATTAATATTAATTAACATTTAACTAACTAATAAATAATTTTATAATTAATTCATTATATCATTAAAATAATATTTTTAGTTTGGATATGTCAATAGAGACACTAATATGGTAAGGATTTTCAACTCTAAAAAATCATTTTGCTTAAGAGTTTTTAATGTTACAAACTAAATACTGTTGGTTGGATGCAATTTATTGGGATGTAAAGAGGTTAATCTTTTAGTCAGATATTTTAAAATTTTTTTTAGGAATAAATCTAAGGTAGGTTGATATTTGAAAACTGATAATTGATAAAGTGAAAAAATTTATTAGTTTGTAGAAGACAAAAGTGCTCAATAAAACGGGTAAGTTAGTCCTTATTAAATCTGTACTGAATAGTTTATTGGTGTATATTTGAGCCTGTATAAAATATCAAAGACAGTGACAAAAAAAATGATTTTGTTATAGAGAAAATTTCTATGGAGTAAAAAGAAAAGTAGAAATGGCTTAACACTGGTTAAGTGGACAATGGTTTAAACTCCTAAAAAGTTGGGTGGATTGGGATGAGTGATGCTGTGGTTAGAAACACAGTACTCTTTTCAAGTGGTGGTGACATTTCTTAAAAGAGGAATATCCATTATAGAAGAAAGTTATATGCTCTTGTTATAATTTGAACCCCAATGTAATGTTATCATCTCAAACATTGGCTAATAGAGGGAGTCCATGGAAGGATATCTGTCAGTTGCAGTTCAAAGATCATAATGTGAGAGATAAGCTGATTGCTGGGTTGTCTATGGAGGTGGGCGATGGAAAGAGAACTCGGTTCTGTGAAGATGTTTGGTTACAAAATGGTTCGCTAAAGATGAGTTTTTTGAGGCTCTCCTCTATTTCAAACCAAAGAGGATCTGTCATAGGGGATTATGAATTTTGGGACAGGTTAAAGTAGATTTAGAACTTCCAGTGGAGGCAAGATTTATTCTAATGGACATTGGAATTAGTGGACCAATTGCATGAGACTTTAAGGCCTGTAAAGATAGCATATAATACGTAAGATAGAGTTGTATAGAAGTTTGACAAGACATTTTTTCAACTAACTCTTTTATGCAGGTGCTGTAGTAAAAAACACTTTCAGAGAACATCACCAGCTATAGTTTCACCAGAACATTATGAAAAGATTTGGTTCCACCACGAGTGGAGTTATTTATCTGGTTTGTTTTAATAGGAAGAGTAAATACTAAAAAAAGATTGTATAGACTAGGAATTATTAGCCACAGTGATAACATGTGTGTAGTGTGTAAAAAAGATGTTGAACATATTCACCACTTATTTTTTGGTTGTGAGTTTACCTAGTAGGTGTGGTGTGAATAGTTATCTGACTTTGGGAGGCTGTGGGCTATTTCAGAATCACTAAAAAAATATTTTGAGAGTTGGACATGTGTCATTAACAGAAAAGAAAAGCGTAATAAGTAGCTCATATACTTCTTTGTAGTTATTTGGAATGTTTGGCTAGAGATAAACATGCGAATTTTTAATAATAAAATAAAAAGCTGAAGTAGAAGAAGTATTTTATAAATCTTTGGCCAATTATAAAGAGTAAAATAATATAAATCTCTTTTGTTGTTAATGATATTTTATTGTTGATGATAATATCAAAAATAATACATACTAAAGATAATTTTCAAATTATATTTCGTTAGATATTAGTGTTTGGGACTTTATTTGAGATTTTGTGGCTATATTTTATTTTGTTAAAGCTCGCTTGTTTAAAAAAAAATTAAACACGGTTGGTTTAGTGTTTTTTTTAAGGCGATGAATATTTAAGCACCTTTAAATTTATTAAGCGATTAATATTTTATATATTTAAGTTAGTATTTTAAATTTCTTATTTTTTTTATTAGAGATATTACTTCTATCATTTCTTATATATTTAAAACAACGATAAGTATTGA
>NC_029794.2:3693683-3695998 GCF_000816755.2 Arachis ipaensis | reverse complement strand
CATACAAAGTCTTTTCATATACAAGTCATATAAATCATTTATTTCTTTTTTTTTTCTTTCTCCATGCTTCCTCTTTTTCTTCTCCTTCTTTTTCTTTTTCCGTGCCTCTTCTTCTTCTTCGTTTCTGCACGTTCTTTGTTTCTGCACGTTTTTCTTCCTCTTCTTATTCTTCTTCTTCTTCTTTTCTTTCTTTTCTTACATTCTCTTTCCCCTTCTTCATTTACGTGCTTTTTTTTCTGTTTTCTTTCTTCGTTATTCTTGATGTCCATTGTTTTTTGACATCAAACTCTGAAATCGTTTTTGAAAAAGAAGAAGCAACAGAAGATGAGGAGGAGAAAGAGAAAGAGTTCTACATAAGGTGTACTTCAACAAATTTTGGGTGTATTTCTTAAATCTTTTGGGTGTATTTTCGTAATCCGTTGGGTGTATTTCTGTAATCCTTTGGGTGTATTTTTATAATCGTTTTGGTGAATTCCTATAACCGTTTGGGTGTATTTCTGTAATTCTTTGGGTGTATTTATGTAATTGTTCGGGTGTATTTCTATAATCGTTTGGGTGTATTTCTGAAGTTTCATTATCAAATTCGTTTTCATGGAAGAAGAAGAAGAAGAGTAGGAGAAGAAGAAGGAGAAGAAGAAGGAAGAGGAGAAGAAGAAGAAGGAGAAGGAGAAAAAGAAGGAAGAGGAGAAAGAGAAGGAGGAGTACGCCATGAAAATCGTATATGGGTCATATGGGTCAGCGTGTTTTTTGTTAAGTTTATCCCAACTTGTATGATGACTTGTAAACCAAATGACTTGTATGTGTAGCACTCCTCTTTAATTTTATATGCATTGGAACAAAAATCAGTTAATAATTAATCAACCAAGATTTTATATTTATGAAGTTAAAATTTAAAATTTTCACATTCAAAATTGATATTAACTCTTTCTTATTATCTTTAGAGATTTGTCAATTCAATGAATTAGACCGAAAAATCTGGCTAATTCTAAAAGATGCTTTCCAGACTTATATGTGTAATCTAAATCTTGAACAGGCTAACATCACTACAAATTGTCAAATACTCAAACTGAATGAATAGCTGGTGCATATATGATGATCACGTCCATTTTAGTGGCTATATATATCTTTCTGGAATATATGAAATATATATAATTGAAAAATAATATTTATATTATATATTTTAAAATTTTTTATTTGCTTTTATTTTTTAATAATTATTTCTAATACTACAAAAACATATATAAAAAATAAAACTAACACATAAAACATTCTTTTATGGATAATTATAATTAACATCATGTGTTTTTATACGTTTTGATAATTCAATTTGTAATATGGTCCAAAATAATGAATTCTTTTATCTCTGGGCAACTTGGTTGTTGCTTAGTTACAAGGGTACGTTATAGGTGAAATAGCCGCCATTCTTAGCTTCCAGGATTCAAGCATCCAGTAAGTAGCAGGTGCCATTATTCTCTCTCTGACTGTAATAACGATTACGACCTTTGGCTTCGTCAACTCTTTTATTTCCGGCAGTGACCATTATTTTTCATCATCAATACGTATATTATTGACGTGTATATATATATATCAATTTTAATTTGATCCAGTATAAATATTTTTATATGTATTTAAATAATTTAAGTTAAATAGTTAATTTTTTTAGTGATATAGTAATAAAAACTTAATTAAATGAGGTATAAAACTTGTTTATACTGTTAGTATCTATATATATAGAAATTAATTTATATACACGTAAATTTAAAAGAAAGTATTATAATATATTTGGTTGGTAGTTTTATTATCATTATTATGCATCCGGCTGCTAATAATTTTCTATGCATGCATGAATTTCAGCGGTACAACGCTGCCGCATTGCATGACAATTATCACGGTGGATAATTATTAGCTATTACCAAAGAGAGCAGCTACGTTACTTACTACTTCTACTTCTACTTCTTCATATATAATATAGGAAAAGTCTAGGGCCAGCAACTTTGTTAAATTCTGGCCAGCATATAACCAGCAAAGAAAAGTGAGCCATTCGATAAAATCTCACACCATTAAAATCATCGTTGATGGCTATTTGATGGCTACAAATCACAAAGTTACTGGCCCCTAGCATTGCTCTATAATATAATGAATAATGGGTTTGACATCCAGCTTTCGTCACCAACTTGAAATTTAGGGTATGCATCATCATTGGCAAAGTGAACTAGTCAATCCCCTAATTTTTAAGGGGTTCCCAATAAAAAGGGGATAGGGTTTCACCTAACATTTTTTATTTAAAAAAGTACATATTATTATTATTTACATGA
>NC_029794.2:3692278-3693663 GCF_000816755.2 Arachis ipaensis | reverse complement strand
CATAATTCATGTAGGTACGTAAGCGTATATCAATAACCTACCATTTCAGAAACCGTATATAATTCTTGAAGGTGAAATTTGTTTGGAAAAGTATTAGGAGCCAATGGAATATTTGTATAATGTGTACAATAAAAATTTAGGGAGTATTAGAGATATAACTATTAGTGTTACCTTTTTTCATCAGTTAAAATTTTTGGGATGAGTGATATTATGACATGGAATTAAAGCTCTACATCCAAAAGGTTAAGAGTTATCCTTGGCTCTTGGTTTGTAATAACATAGCGTGCTCAATTATTGGTTTATTTTCGCTGAATTATTCTTGAAAATAACAGTGGTAAATTCCTCTTTAGATAACAGGGAATCAACATCAACTTTCTGTTACAGTTTATTCTATTCACCGAGTGTTTTCAAATTATTCTTTCTGTTGCGCCAAATGTAAAAGTTTTAATTGCTTTATTTCCTAAAAAAGTTAATAAACTATGGTGAGAGTCCAGTTTGGGTAATCAACTTAATTAAGTTTTTTTTGATAAAATAACTTAAACAATAAATGACTCTGTTAAAAGTAATTTATAAATAAGTTATTTTGTATTTGGATTTTTAACTCTAAAAGTACTTATTTTATAGAAATGTGATGAAAAGTAGAAGTATTATAAGAGAAGTCATTTTTTTTAACTTCTCTATAAGTTCCTAAATAGCTTCTTAGAAAGTTACAATTTGATTTTAAAAATTGCACCAAACATTAATATTACTACTTTTCATAAGTCAAAAATTTAAAAAAGTTACTTCTAGAGTTTCCAAACGGACCTTAGTTGATTAAGGAAATTAAAAGAAGTCATAATTCATTATACAATGACCACTATTAAGTTACAAAATGAACATCTCCATACTATCTAGAATAACCATCCAAGTACTAGCGATAATAAACATCTTCCCAAAATCTTAAACTAATTTTGGGGTTTACCAAGAATCGAACTCTTGATCTTTCGAATCTAGCGCTCTAATACCATATCATGATACCATTCATCCCAAAAGCTTCAACTGATGGAAAAAAGTAATACTAATAATTATATCTTTAATATTCCCTAAACCTCCACTGTACACATTATATAAATATTTTATTAGCTTCTCATACTTTACTTTTGTAAATTTAGTTTCGTATTTCCTTATTGCGTTGGTGAGCGACTATGTATGATGTAATAGAGTTTATTGTACATCGAAAAACATACAGAAATTTAAGATTATCTATAGTATTTTCGTGATACTCTATATTCAGGCCAAATTTTATTAAACTCCATAATACATAAAGGATCGCTTACTAGTTACTACTCTGATTAGGTATACAACTTTAGATAATTAGTCATACATAAAGAAATTACTTTCAATTC
>NC_029794.2:3688438-3691687 GCF_000816755.2 Arachis ipaensis | reverse complement strand
AATTTATCATCGAAAAATTTTATCAATTAAATTAATTCTTTAAAATTATAAATTAATCATTTTTGTCATTTAGTCACTCAATTAATAGTTTTTATCAACAATTAATGATACAAAACATTAACTCACATATCACATCATATATGACACCTAATATATTTAATTAGACGTTCAACAAATATATTTATGAAAATCTATCAATTTAGTGTCATTAAGTTATATTAGGGTTTAGGGTTTATTCAGCGTTCAATTAAACATGTTAGGTGAATAAATGTCATGTAATAACGTTTTATATTATTAATTATTGATAAAAATTATTAATTATATAACAAAAGAACAAAAATGATTGATTTATAATTTTTACATCACTAATTTAATTGATAAATTTTTTTTAAAAACTCATTTGACCATTGATCCTACAAAATATTAATCCTAACATTTCTCTTTAAAAAATGAAGTGTGTGTTCAACATTCTTGGGAGAATTGACGAGGACATATTCAACTCTTTCATCTTTTTTTATTCTATTTTGGAGGCCTTAGAAATCAGATTCTTTCTGTGCCGAGACTCCTTAGTCAGTGTAGATTCCAAGGTATGTCTTTTTATTTTTGATAATTTGATATTGGGTAGTTGGGGTGGGTTGGAGTGAAACCCGGCCCATATCCATTATTACGGAATAAGGACCAATTCTTTTATTCAATACACTTTCTTTTTTCTCTTAGCTGATAGACTTAACTCTTCAGTTTAATTAAGCAAGAGGATATTTCTGATTCAGAAAATAAAAGTCAACTCTTATATATCAGTTCAAAAATTCATGCTTGCTACATTTGTTTTAATCAATTTTCTCCACATGCCTTTCTAATTACTCAAAAATAGAAACAATATTTCGTAAATTGAAAACTTGAAAACCTCTCGTTATGTATTCTTACTCAAGTAATTAAAATTAAACAACTATTAGCATTAGACCTGAGATAAAGAACTATCGGTTGAGCTTATTTAAGAACTATTTAGGTGAGGGTGGGGTGGGGGTAGGACGAACTTTATATAAGTGCATGTGCCTTGTCATTTTGTCATGTTCCGATATTCTTTTTCATTTTTCATTTTTAATGAAAATAAAACAAATTTCCTTAATATAAAAAATTTAGGTAAAAAAATCAGTATTATCTAATAGTTTTAAATTATTATATTCACAAAAAGATAATTGTATTTGTATGTAAGTTTAATTTTTACCTGAAGTTTACCATAGAAACCTAGTAAAATAAAAAGTTTAAATATTTATTTTTTATTATTTTTGTCAACATAATGTAATAAACATAACCCGAAAAAAATATTTAAAATGAATTTATTCGATAGCTAATTAAAATACGAATATACTTTCCTGCTGTTCCACACACATTTATTAAAACTCTTAAACAAACAAAAGAAATTAAGAAAGAAGAAAAAAGTTTAAATATTTTATGGAAAAGTCTAGGACAAGTAATTTTATTAAATTTTGGTCATCATATAACTATTTAAAAAAATAAAAGTAAGTAATTCCACACCATTAAATAAAATATCACACTATTAAAAACATAATTAATAATTATTTAATGACTATAAATCACAAAAATTACTGCCCTAACACTTCATATTTTATTTGCATATAGGAGAGGGACATGAAAAGGTAGCAGAAATACATGATCAAAAGTCATCATGCTCACGATCCATAAGCAGCCATGAACCGTCAGATTGTTGAACCATACCCTTATAAAATACCAATAATTTATAACGAGTTTTGCTAAAAATTATCCCATATCTTATTAATTAAAATTCATTCTTTCAAAAATTTAAAAAAATTTGAAAATAAATTATAAATTATTAATTATTTAAAAGACACAGTACCCTTATAAAATACAAGATATACGATATCTTTATAAAAAAAAATTTTACCAACATAAATTTAGAAGAAGAATTAATATTTTTTACAAGAAAATAATATCTACAGTACATAATGTATGTGATTACCAAAACATAACTACTTAAGTTATTATTAATATAAAAATATGAATGTTAAATATATTAATATAAAAAAACAAATAATTTTTTTAAAAAATAAATATAAAAATTATTATATAAAAAACTACTCGCCCCCTCTAGGTCCGTCCCTGATTGCTAGCTAATTATAATAAAAAATAATATCTATTTACTTTTTAGTATTTTTCAATGTCTGTGAATTAATAAAAGATAAAAAAAAAATATTTTTCATTACACAATCAATTTCCCAAATAAAGTATCAAAACGAATAATTACAAAATTAAAGATTCTATTCACTTACATCGATTTTGTAATAAAAACGATGGATTATTTTCTGAACACTACAATGAAAAAATTGATTGGACCTTTGCTGATTGCTGCAACAGTGATTAACGATGAACAAATAGTGAATATTAAATAGACGGATAAAAAATGAAAAAAAATTGGATATTGAGTAGATGGGTGCTCCAAAGAAAAACAATGAAATTTTTTATAATCAAAGAGAATGATACACGATTTCAACGGTGGGATTGAATAATTAGTGATGGATTATTCACCAATTTATAATGTTAATATTAAGGAAAAGATAAGATTAGAGTATCTAAATCAAAATAAAACCTTAAAAATTGAAGATAGAATTTTAAAGATAAGATAAATGAATAACAAGATAATTTCTAAAAACGATAACAAGATTGAAATAGGCGTAATACACACTTTAATCGATTGGGTTGCACAACCAATCGATTGAATTTGGTAAATCCATATTGTTTTGGTGAATTCAATCGATTAAGTAACAAAAGCAATCGATTGAATTGTGAGACCTCAGGTTGTTTTGAAGCATTCAATTGATTGGAAAGTATAAACAATTGATTGAATTATAAAAAAAATCACATTTAATTCATCGTTCAATCGGTTGGATAATACGACCAATCGATTGATTTATGCGAAAACTATGATGCCTTACAATTTTCAATCGATTGTTTTGTGATAAACTGTAATTCAATCGATTGAGTTATAATTCAATCGATTATTTTGATAATCCAATCGATTGGTTTTTAAGGAAACACGATTTTATGGTTCATCAAGAACGTCACGGATCAAATATAAACTTTTAATCGATTGGAATGGCCAAAAGGTTTATTACGATCAATGGAAGACCTAATTCGTTATTGTTTTTGTTTTTGATTGTTAATAAATATGATAGATGAATAATAAAATAATAATTTATAAAATAAAAAATA